>NW_010393727.1:15230-17823 GCF_000710305.1 Buceros rhinoceros silvestris | reverse complement strand
AGGTCTCCCCGCTCCCAGCCAGCGGCGGCTGCCCCATGTCCTCTGCACCGCCTCCATCCTGCTGGTGCTGGGGTGCTCCAGGCAGGGGTGCAGACTCACCAAAGCAGCCTCCGTGGCCGATGATGTTAGGTGTTGTGATGTGTTCAGAAACTGATTATTTGATGTTTCTGGGAATCAATGAGGGGTCTAATTGCTGCTGCCTAATGGCCTGTGTGGTCACAGAGCCGGCGCGAGGGAAGAAGTCGATCTTCTCCAGCCTCTTCCAGGGCCTGTAACCCCATGGCAGCTGCCACGGTCTGGAAATCAGGTGGTTTGTCTTAATTCCAGCTGCTGTTTGGCGCAAACTGGACCCTGAGAAAAGGGTTTTTCCTTGACACTGAAATTGCTGGAAGCATCAGGACGTGAAGAGGCTGTGTTGTCTTAGCGCCCAAGCTGGGTGCCTGCGGTTGGCTTCCCCCAGCACCCAGCCCGCGGTGAATAGCGAGTGACAGAGTAATTTCTCTGCAAGAAGAATATCTCATTTATTTTCTTTCATTTCGATTCAAGAGAGAGAAGCTTGTTCCCTCGCACCAGCTTCCTCTCAATGAGCTTTTCTTCTCTGGAGGGTGTTGATTTTCCTGCGGTTTGGTGCTAGTGGAGGATAATGGGCTGCGGCACGGTGGCTGCCAGCTGGGTGGCTGGAGCTGCGCCCCCTCCCCAGGCGCTCGCCCAGCGTCAGCCTCCTCCTCACCCCTGTAGACAAACAAAAATGCCTCACACCTGACAGGGATTCGTCTGCTGAGACGGGTGTTTGGGGTGATGGTACGTGCGTTGAGCGGAAGCTCTAGCGCCTGGCTCGGGCAGTAGCCCAGAGGGTAGGGGCAGACCCAGGCGCCAGTTCCTGGTGAGGATCCTCCTCTGAGGTGGTTGTGCTGCTGCCAGCGTGAAGGCACCTGAGAGACATGAGACTTAAAACCTCCTCTAAGAAAGTGAGGTGGGGTCTTACTCTGGACTTGAGTTTTATTTGCGTGAGTTTTTGTTGGGTCTTGGGGATTTTCCTCCCGAGGGAAAGCTGCTGCTGCGCTCGGGTTACCGCAGCCATCCCAGCAGGTCGATCAGTAGATCGCCCTGATCTTCACGCTAAACACGGTACCTGTGCTTGCGGGAGGATCCATTAGGAGTGTTTGTTTAAGCAGTTTGATAGCTTTACATAAACATATCGAGGTTTTAGGTTTTGCATATAGGAAATGGGTGCTATGCCTCTACTGGCTTCTGATTACCCTTCTATTATTTTGATTTGTATCAAACTGCATTTGAATGAGCCAAAATTCAATTACAGTTAAAGCAAAAAACATTTTAAATTGTGTCTTTATCACTTAAATAAATGTGGCTTGAAGGTACTGGACACGGAAGCCAAAAAGTAAATTAATCAGTATGTTTCTCGTGTGTTTAAAGCCGACTGATCTTTTAAACAAAGGGCGATCCGGTTTGTGTGAGTGGTTCTTGTCACAGACTCTCAGAGGTACTGAAGTGCCAGCAAATAAGCAGGTACGAGGAGAGCTTTCCAAAGCGCCTGGGCGGGCTGGGCGGCTGCTGAGGTCCCCTCCATTTCCGTGGGAGTCTGACATTTGCACGCTCCCTTCATGTCTAGTCTCCTTAATGCATTTGAAAAGCTGCCCCGCGTCTCTCAGGCTCTTGCAGTAACGAGATCTCACCCCGCCCCCACCGGGGCAAAACACGCTCCCTTACCTCCTCTGTTCCCAGAGCTCCTTTCAGCTTGGAGCAAACCGGGCCAAATAAGAAGGAAAATATTCTGTTTCCAGTGAAACTGGACTGGAAAGCAGTCAGACAGGAAAGCTGAAAAACCAGCATGGAAGAATGTGAATCTTGCCTCCTTGTGAGGAGGGGCTGGAACGTGCCAGCGCGGGACTCGCTGTGCCGTGTTCGTAGCGTTTGAGTTGATGTCAGAAGCGAAGTGTGTTTGCTTCTGGTTCTGAATGACAAAAGCACGCCTGATCCGGGAACGCTGGCAGAAGGGCTGCTGAAACATGTTTGTTCTTCCTCTGGAAGCTCAGGGAGTCATTGCTTCCCCCCGAGGGAGGACCAGCCCTCTGCAGCTGGAGAACACCGATCCCGGAGTGCAGGGCGCCTCTCTGCATCCCCTGTTTGCTCCTGCGCTTTCTCTTCAGTTTCCTTTTTAAGTATAAAAGTACCATTAAAAGTTGACATGGTGCGTCAACACCCTATGGTCAAACACTGTTTTTGGTTCCTGAGCACCTAGACAAGGGGAAATGTGGATGAGCAAATGAGCACGCTGCTGCTGGGTGCTGCTGGGGCAGGATGTGGCTCCGGGGCTGTCAGAGAGCTGCTGGCAGAACCTCGGGAGCAGGACGTCAGGTTGGTGCTAGGATGTGTCTGGTAGCAGCATCACAGGAAAACCGCTGTGGCTCAGGCCGAGGTTCGGTGTTTGCAAGTGCTTCTCAGCCCCAGGAGGCTGCTGGTGCAGGGGTCCACGTGGGCACAGGCTGCCCACAAGGAGATGGGCCACGCCTGGGGGGTCCCTTCCTCAGCTCCTGCCTCCACGTGTCCCATGCCACTGGCTTTGTTCTCGGCG
>NW_010393727.1:10808-15161 GCF_000710305.1 Buceros rhinoceros silvestris | reverse complement strand
TGCCACTGGCTTGGTGCTCGGTGGGGCTGGCTCTGCCGTTCTTGGCCGCGGGGGTTTAGTGGGGCCACATGGGGAGCACCACCTGCTGAGCGGCTGCGGCGAGGGGCATGGACCAACGGGAGCGGAAGGAACAGGGTTAAATCTGCGAAGAGGCATTTTGGGATGGCTTCCTGGAGACAGCTGCTGGAGCTGTCAAGTCCCGTCTGTGCTGTTGCTGGTGGGCAGCTGTGGTCTCCTTCCGTGTTTCTGGGCACCTGCAGTAGCTGAAGGATGCTGAAGCGGAAGGTGGATTTTGCTGTCAGTTACTTGTGAGGCAAGAGGGGATTCGGGGGAGAAGTGACACCAGGCAGCGTGGGATGGGGGAAACTTTTGCCACCAGAAGGGCCGTGCCTGTGCCCTGCTGCAGCTGATGCCGGTTGCCCTTTCTCCACACTCGTGATGAGAGCATTGGTGCTGTGGGAGTGGCTTGTGCTCCATGCAGACATTTCCAGCACCTCCCGGTGCGGGGGACAAGCCCTTTTTCACCCTCGGAGTGGTTTCTCCTCACTGGTGTGTACTGTCCCGTGGCTGCGCTGGGTCTGTCCTGGCAGCCCTGGCCGGGCTGGTGCGGTCTTGAGGGATGTGGGGAGCACCCAGGCATGGGCAGAGGGGTTGGGACAGAGACTGGGGCTGTGCTCTGCACCAAGAGGTCAGCCGTCCCCGCGAGTCCCTGCTGCCCTTGGCTCTGGCCGCACTGCACTGCTGTGCCCCACTTCCTGGGGCACGAAGGTCAGTGAGCCTCGTAGGCGAACCGTGTGTTTGTGGCTCTGTGCAGCGTCTTGGGTGTTCCTGTGGCGTCAGCATCTCTGCTTGTGTCTGCGGGTCGCTGCAGAGAGCCGGAGCGAGTGGGTCATGTCCCGGCACAGGTGTGGCGAGCTGCGTTGCCGTAGGATTTTGCCCGAGCTGCCCAGCCCTGCTGAGGCACGGCGGCGGTGCGGGGGTGCTGCACTCAGTGGCTCTGTGGTTCAAATACGGCACCTGGGTGGCTGACGGCTTGGCTCTGCGGTGCTGACTGCAGAGGAAGGCATGCCGTGTGTGCTGGGCTTGGTTCTGCAGACCAATAACCACCCAGAGGCTGAGCTTGGTTTAAATCAGGTTCACAGCCCAGCATTAATTTGTCTCATCCTGGAAAGTTTCATCTTGGTGACATTTTCTTGCCACAGTCTCCACAGCATGTCAGAGGACAGCACAGATGAACTTGCAGGTCCCAAGTGTTGGGATTTGCAGACCGCTCCATAGAGTTGGTTCTAAAAGTATTGGTTTTCCCCTAGAAAATGAAGTTCTGATGAATTCAGAATATTATGCACAATAACATGGGGTGGAATTTCATTGAGGAAGCCTTAGACGTTTCTCCATCCTGTTCGGTGTTTCCAGCATTTTTTTGTTTCTATTTTCCAACTTGAAATCTTCAAAATGAAGTCTGAAGTGAGGCACTTTGGAGTTCATTTTGCTTCATTACAGATAATTTTTTTTTCTCCACCACATTAGGGGAAACTCTTGAAAGTTGTGTGATTTCACTGGCGGAAAGGCCTGCTTTGCTCAGCCGCCTTCGGCCGGCTGTGCAGAGGTTCTCAGAAGCGGGTCCCTGCCCACGGGCTGCAGCTTGGCCGCTTGGTTCAAGTGTTTCCCAAAGACTTCCCTCGGGGAACGGCCGGTGCTCCCGCTGTGCCGGGCTCTCTCCAGGTGCCTTTCCTAAAGCTGGCTGCTGCAGCCTCTGACTGGAACAAACTCCAAAGCCGCAGCCAGGCTGCAGGCAGAGGTCTGAAGAGCTGGCCTGCCCACGGGTGTGAGATGGGTGTTCTCACGCTGTGGTCTGCCCACGTGTTGCTGGCAGAGTGGCAATACCTAGAGTCCAGAAATGTGGTAAAACGATGTACCCATCAAGTGTAGCTGTCCAAAAGAGAAAAAAGGGGAAAAATCCAACAACCCACAACCAGCCAGGTGGACTTAAAGAGGCTTATCTCAGTCCTCTCCAGAGAATATGATTTAGCCTTTGGCCAAAGACAGACGATTGCTCCAAGAGTAAAGCGCAATTTCGAGCAGAAGTGGCAGCTGTACCCGCGGGGCCGTGGGATAATGGCTGGGTGTGAGCAGCTTGATCTTTCCTCTGAAGGAAAGTTCATCAGGCAGGTGGGTGGGTGATGCACCCTTAGAACAAGTTTGTGACCAAACACATTGTGGACGGTGTTTCGGTGCATCACGGGTGGAGCCTGGGCAGTGCAGCTCAGCGGGCAGGGGGGCTCTGCTCAGCTGGCACCATGCTGTCCCCAGGCAGCGCCGTGCTGCAGTGTTACGCCTCTGTTGAGGTGCCCGTGTCGTGAGCACGTGCAGCGCGTGTGCCCACCCTCACGACTCGTGTGAACAGAAAGTGCCTTGGCAGGGGACTAGTGGTGGGGCAGAGTGTGGTGGCTGGCAGCCCCCTCGCGGTTTCCACGGGGGGCTCCAGCAGTCCCAGTCCTGAGGAGTTGTGCCTTGGCTAGTGGTGGGTGCCGTCCCGTTATTCTTGTGGTTGCTCTGGGTCTCCTGAATGGGGATATTCCTCTGGTGGCTCCTTTCTTCATGCTGGGGTGTTAACACTGCGTGTTGTGTGTTTTCCTGGGGTGTCACGGCTGCAGGCAAACCTGAAGAAGTTCATGGAGTACGTGCAGATGCTAAACGTGGAGAAGGTCTGCAGGCTGCTGGAGAAGGGACTGGACCCCAACTTTCACGATCCGGATACTGGAGGTGAGGCTGGCTTCTGAGAGAGGGGAGGATGACAGAGCAGGGTTGGGAGAGGAGGTGTCCGGGGGACGTGGTGGGAATTTGGGGGAGTGGTTGTTTTCAAGGGGGTGTAGAAAATGATCTATTGTCTGCAATATTTGGAACAGAGGGATCTAAGTTGTGTTTCTTAGCAGTGTGTCTTCTTGGGAGCATGAAGTTACAGAAGGTGTTTGAGAGAAGACGAGCGTGTGTGTGAGAGAGACATGCCAAGCCTGGGAATACAGCTAGAAATGGAAGAGCTGTGGGGCTGTACACCTTTCAGGGGGGTTCTGGGGAGGATGAGGCTGTCTCTGGGACTGGCAAGTTGGGTGAATGTGAAGTGCTGCCTGAGGAGCTCTTCATGAAGCAGTCAGGAGGTTTAAGAAGTATTTTGGGGGTCAGGAAGAGAAAATCCTGGTGGCTGGAGTGCTGGCTGTTGGGTTGTCTGCAGGCTCCTGCTCCGGGAAGTGAGAATCAGACTCCAGCAGGTTCTCCTTAGTGACGGGGCCGTGAAGGAGGACGTCTCCTCACTTCCCTGCTGTGAATTCTCGTAGTCATCTTCTGAGAGAGCAGTTACTGCTTTTGCTGTTCTTGTTTGAAGTAATGCAGCTTGTTAGTATTTATTGTGCAGTTGGACTTCTGAGCGTGAGTCACGGGCACACTTCCAGCCGATGAGCAGACTCCAGTCTGGTGATTAATTTTCTGTGTTTCTGGCTCAGTTGGATGGTTTTTCAGGTTGTTTCTGAAACACTGGCAACCTCCGCATTTGGAAATCGTGTGTGTCCAGACCATTTTCCAGCACTGAGATCAGGTGGCAGCGTTCATGCTGTTAACCTCCCTTATCCTCTGAGATATGGTGGCTGCGCCTGACTGGTCCTTTGGGAACAGCCTCTGCCAGCTCCCAAACGGGAACGGTGAAAGCTGGTGCAGCCAAACTCTGGCAAGAACCATTTGAACAGCACCCAGACTGGTCATGCTGTTTGATTTGCTGGTGTAGCTGGCTGAACCTGCCAGGGTGTCCTGACAAGCAACTGCTGATACGAAGGCGGCTGACAGCAGGCAGACACGATCACGGCCAGCCCCGGAGCGTGTCCGAACAGCTCAGCTCCGGCAGGTTTCCATTTCTGCCCCAGCCCTTGCCGTCGTTTTGAGGGATCTCTCTGCCTAAAGAAAGCCCCCCACTCTCCTCAGGCTGGTTCAGCTCTCTGGCGTGTGTGGTGCTGCTGCGGAGGTTCTGGATCTGATGGGGTTAGAACCCGGGTGTTATTTCTCAGAAGGGCAGAGGCTTATAGGAGCAGGCTCCTGAGGACTGAAAAGACTCTCTTTAACGAGGAGGGGGAGAAGGAAAACCACCTGACCCGGATAGTCGTCTGGATCCGGTTCAGAGCCAGAGTGGGTGCCATGAGATGTGAAAATGGGCTGTTAGGGCAGCAGGAGCCTTGGGACACCTGCCTGCTGGAGTCGCGGTTGTGCAAACCACCCCGTTGCTGCTCGCTCTACAGTCTGTGTCACCAGCACGGGAGAGTGACGTAAACCTGCTGTTCGGTTGTTGTGGGTCCCCGGGAGCTGAGAGCA
>NW_010393727.1:9743-10747 GCF_000710305.1 Buceros rhinoceros silvestris | reverse complement strand
GGTCCCCGGGGGCTGAGAGCAGGCGGAGCTGTTGGCCATCCGACCTGCCCTCGGGTGTCTCACAGGATGCTGCTCACCCTCGGGGCGTGTGTGTGTGTGTGTGTGTGTGTGTGTGTGTGTGTGTGTGTGTGTGTGTGTGTTCACTAAGCAAAGCTCAGCCGTGTTTTCCAGAAAGTCATCAATCCTGATCCGGGGAGCAGAGATCCCTGCCTTCCCCTCGTTATTTGGTTAATCACCCTGACTGACTGTTTAAAATTCATATCGCATTTAAATTTGTGTGCTTCAGCTTCCAGCTGTCGTTATACTTTATCTTCTAGATTAAAGAGCACTTTAGTACCTGGTATGTCTTCACATGAAGGTGTCTATACATGGTAATCAAGTCAACATTCAATCTTCCTTTCCTTAATTAAAGAGAGGCCAGACTCCTCCAGTCGTTCATTTGAAAGGTATTTTCTCCAGGTTTCCTGTCACTTTTGTGGCTTATATGTCCTGACATGATTTTAACGAGGATTTTAAGAGCGTGGGTGCCCGGCAGCCTGTTCCTGCCTGTGCCACTCACCATGAGCAGGCGCAGCTCTTCCCGCGGGTCCCTGTGCTCCAGCCTGCTGGGGACACGTGTGGGAGGGTGGGGGTGACCGCGTGTCTCTGGCATGGGACCCGACGTTACGTTCTGCTAGGTGAGGGGCTGGGCTATTCTCTGCCTGTTCCTCCTCCTGCCTTGGGTCCTTCCCTGCCTCAACCTGAGGTTGTGGGCCATGTCAACTGAACAAAGGGGAACTGCTGCGCAGGTCCTTGCTTGGGAGCTTGCTTTGTTCCGGGGAGCTTGCTTTCCTTCCTTGTTGACTTGCCATGCAGCAATGGGTGGAAGGAGGATGGAAGAGCATGGTGGGAGTGTGCTGCTCCCCCTGGCTGCTGACCCAGCAGCGTGGCCAGGAGGTCCGGCTTGTTCCCTGGACGGGAGCATTTCGCCGAGCCGGGGCCGGGGGTGGCGCTGCTGGCGGCCC
>NW_010393727.1:1122-9675 GCF_000710305.1 Buceros rhinoceros silvestris | reverse complement strand
CCGCAGAGCCGTGGCCGTGGGTGCAGCTGCTGCAGCCGCCCAGGGCAGCGCGTCTCCTCCCCAGCGTGGAGCCCCTCAGCTGCCCCCTGTGGGTTCCCATGTCTGTAGTTCCTGGCTCGGGGGCTGCCCAGCCCTGGTTGCTCCCATCCGCAAAGCGGATCAGTGATCGGCATTTGGTTCAGGAGGGCTGGTGAGGGTCTGGAACAGAGTCGAGTCCAATGCCCTGAAGAGCCCCTTCAGCCCCCACATGATTGGCCTTCGGTGACCGTTCCGAGTGCTGCTCTTCAGGCGGGACTTGTTCGTTTGGAACATGCCTGAGTGGCGTTTTACACCCCTCGTGTTTGGCGGCGTGCAGGACTCAGCCAAGTGCCAGTCTTGCACCAATGCGCCGATCTGCATCGGTCAGACCAAGGAGAGGCGTTGCCTTTGAGTGGGGAGGCCTGCTTACCGCAGAGCGTGATGGGGCGCTGTTAGTAATGCAGGTGATTCTGGAGGGCTCTCTCGGTTCAACCCCAAACCCGCTTTCCCACGGTCAGTGCTGTTTTCCTGACTTGCAGCTTCATGGATCGTTTTACTTGCCCATTTTTGAACATTGGCCTGACACTGCTTTTCTTCTGGTCTCTTTGAATGTCCCAATATTTCAAAATGTATTAAAGTTTAACTTCTTTTGGACCAGGAAGGTCTTCAGGGAGAAGATAAGGAGGATGATACACAACATTCACTAGACAGAAACAATTTATTCAATCTCAGGTAGCTCATGCCAGAAAAAAGTTACTTGGTGATGGAAAGGAAAAGAATGTATTTCCAGCAAAGTGAAAAATGAGCAATTGGGCACTTTGCTGTCTGCATTTGTGAGCAATCACACACTGTTCTGCCTCGTGGCTGGCCGGCTGGCACGGGTCAGGGGGGTCACGGTGGCGGCGTCAGATTGAAACAGCAGCAGCAAACCCCCTCTCTGAGAGCCCTTTGCCTGGCCACATGTGGATTCCTTTGCTCCTATGTCATTCACTCTTGTTATTATTCTTCATTTTCTAGTTTTTACTGAAAAATGTGAGCAAGGCTCCTGTGCAGAGCGGAGCGAGCACGCTGGGACAGAGGTCCTCCAGCACAGGGTAGGGCAAACAGCGGAGGAGGGCTGGGGCAGACACCCCTTCAACCAGCACAACCACATCTGGACGAGGGTGTTTTAACAAGGTGGCGGAGTGTTCCCGTGTGAAACTGCTCTGGTGTAGTTTAGGGAATGAGTTTTAAGGGCTGCACAAAGCAGTGCAGGTGGTTATTTTAGTGAGAATATCTTAAAGGTGGTTTGGAATAGGCTCAACAAATAGGTCTTTTACAAAAATAAATAGCTTGGGGCTATTTTTCTTTAGTTAGCTTTTTAATTTCTTCTCTTCTAGTAAACATCTGTGCCATGGCAGCGCACAAGGAAGGAGCCTTAGGTTAGAGTTCTGTGTGCAAACCCGTGCGGAAAAGCATGACAAGAAAGGACGCTCGCCTTTGCTGCCGGTAGCACTCTGTCCCGGCGGTGATGCCTGCTCTGCAATGCCGAGGTTACTGGAACTCGGCAGGGGAATGCTCCGGGTTGAAACCCAGCAGCAGGACGTGTCGTTCGAGCACTGCGTCTTTGTGGTGTCGACTCCTTGAACCAGAGGCCGCTCCCGGCTTCCTGCCACTGCTTGTTGCTGTTGTTAAGAGCCCAGTGCGTTTTTATCTGAACCTCAGGATGCGGGGCAGGGAGAAAGTGGTTTATTTTTCTCACATTATTTGTTTTCCACTACAAGTTTTCATACTGCCCTTTATGGAGGATGTTACGCAGCATGATTGGCACATGTCAGCTTTGATCCTTTTTTGTACCATCTTGTCCTGGGAGAAAATAAATATGCATCTGTGCAGGATAGTGTTTTATTTTGGTGATGGCAAAGTAAATACATCATTGTTTTGTGTCCTTCCTGCTCTGCCTTTGTGCTGGCCAAGCCAAATGGTGGATGGAATAACTTGTCTTGTGGTTTTGTATTCAGGGGGTTGAACCAAGTCTCAGTCTGCAGCGCAGGAGCTCTGCTCAGATGAGCATGTGCCGTCCCCGAGGTAAATCAAAGGAGGGGGCCGCTGGCATGCCCAGACTGGGAAGGGCACCAGGACTTGACAGACACAGGAAACCTGGGAATGGAGGGAGTTGCTGAGGATGAAGGGGGATGAAGATCTTCTGTATCTGGTGGTTTTGATTTTTGGCCTTGGCCTTCTTCAGCTTCGCAGGTACTTTTTGAAGATCCTTGTCCCAGGTCCTTCTGAACCAGTGCTCCTCTCTGTCTTTGCCAGGAGAGGTCTGCCTGGCCAGGGCTCTCAGCTGGGGAATCTGGTAAAACCCGAAGCTAAAGAGGGTACAAACACGAGGAGGAAACACTCTCTTTCCAGAAGGTCTTAGATTTTGCTTGCCTGCTTCTCTGTATCTCCTTTAAGAACCTGCAGTGGTGCTGTGCACGGAGAGAGAAAAGGCCACTTTGCTGCGAAGTCAAGCCTCCTCTCTCCCAGATGCTTTGAAAACCTTACTCTTCACTTGGCTGGGAATACTTTTGTACTGAATTTTTAATCCAGAGCTTTCAGGTTTATCAGTAGATTGATGGGGCCGTGGGCAGATGTCCAACTAAGATTTCAAGAGAAGGAATAAATAAATGATGGTATTTCCAGTGCTTGGTATTTAGCAAAGATAGAAAGAGCTGCAGTGCACAAGTGCTATTCTTAACTCCTCAGCCGTCCTTTACAAAATCAGTGTAGTAAATCTCCTCCCCGTTTAGGCAGAGCGGCTTCGCTGTTAGCAATGCTCTTGTACCCACCGTGTCCGGAGGGGTGAGTCTACCAGGGACACTGCAAACAGGCCCTGACACCAAACGCTGCTTTCTGGGTGGCCAGGTCTGCAGCAGCTGGGATCATTACCAACACCGTTTATTCTCCTTCCTTGTGCAAAAGCGGAGGGGCAGCCCAAACCCTCGAGGGTATAGAAATTCAGCCCCCCTTCTTCATCTGCTCCCGTGCATCACAAGCGTTCCTTTCATGCCTCCCAAAGGCAGTTTGTAGCTGCTCTGCTGATTTCTGCAGCAGCAAACGCAGTATTACTGTCTTGGAGACTTTGCGGAACAGATCCCTCATAGAAATGATTCATCCTATTCTCAGTTTCTGTAACCTTTTCTTCTGCCTGGGGAAAAAGTATCCCTGCAGACATTATTTGTGGGTCATTATCCATGGTCCTGTTCCACAGAGGGAGATTAGTAGTCTCACCTGCAGCCAGCTGGGCTTTCCGGCAAGCAGAAGGCTCCCCTTGCTTGTGAACTATTTCTCTTAGAGGAGAGCAGACAGATAACCCTTCCCGAGGTTTGAATTCTGGCGGTTCAGGAGGGGATGTGTCTGTGGTGTAGACGAGCAGGGTGATGCACATCTGACCGCTTCATCTGGGCCACCAAAATGTCTGCGCTGACTCAGTTTCTCTTCCCAGTATGTGCTGTTCTTTTTCTGCCCAGGATACACTGCAACCACGCTCTGGGACTTGTCACCCAAGTAGTCCCTGTTGGGAGGGACATGTTCCCTTTCTCTGACATTAACGCAGCCCCTTTGTGTCCCTCACGTCAGTGCCAGGTTTGCCAGAGACGCAGGGGTTTGCAGCCCGGTCTCACCAGGGGCTGTGCGGGTGTCGCTGGCTTGTCCTGTGCCTAACTCTGAACCGAGTGGTTCCCTCACGCGCAGGCGCTGCACTCCAGGAGCTTCCCGGCTTGGAGGAAGGGTCTTCTGTGGAGTTAGAGCCAGTTAATGGACTCCAGATAACACTGGACGCACCGGAACAGAGCCAGTGCTCTGCAGAGCCATCCTCTCGGCAGAGCCAGCGGGAAGGAGCGGCCCCAGCCCAGCCTCTGGCGCGAAGCCTGGCATCTTCCTTTAAGCCGCTTTTGGGAGCGGATTTGAGCTGTGCTGCGGCAGCTGAAGCACAGCACGTGCTCCCCGTCCCCTGACTGCGTGGGTGAGGGGGCAGAGGAGAGTCCCTCTCGAACCCACACAGCCCAACTTGCCATCGCCCACGTTCCAGCGCTGTGGGATTGCTGGGAAGATATTCCAGGGAAGATTAACAGTCTTTGAAAGAGATTAAAAGAAAAATTTCACAGCTGCTTCCTGTAGGTACATTTTTAAAAATACTTGAGAAGTTACCGTTACCCTAAAACGAGACGCGAGCCCAAGCGGTAGTTTAGCCTGTAGTAGAGAGAAAGGCAGTGCTCGGGGTTTGACATGGGGAGGCAGCTGGGGAACAGCGGGGGGACGAGAGGAAATCAATGCGTTTACAGAGAAGTGTTCTCGAGTGTGCGGCAGTACAGGCTGCGGCCCCGACACGATGTGAGGACAAATAGCAGCAGGAAGAAGTAATTGGGGAGAAATGCTTGCTGTGCATGACAGTGCTTTCTCAACCTCCTGCTTTCTGCTAGGAAAAACCCTCCGCCCACGGTGCGGGAGCTGCTCTTCTGCTGCGCTGTGGCCAGGCTGTCTGCGAGTGGGGGCATAATGCGGTCGAGGTACACGGGCACCGTTACCTGGATAACAGCCTGAGGAACTCACCTGCACGCAGGATTTTTCTCTGTTGCGTTTGATTCTAGCAGCTGGCAGTTACAGCTGATCCAGCAGGTGGCTGCGGTTAGAGGGGGGATGAAGCTCCTGTGGCTTGTGGGTTGCAAAGTGGCTGTCCTTGGTGTAAAATCTACTTGCTTTAAACCTTTCCCTTAAGCAAACTGGTGGCATCTCTTTTAATCGAGTGTGCAGCTGGAGATCAATGAAAACGATACGTTTGCATTCAGCTGAAGTGGGGATGAAATGTCACCTTGTCATGTTCTCACCTACAGCTGAAAAACCCTACCAGGAGGTTCTGCTCATGGGTAGCAGAACCACGTGCCCCAGTCCTGGGCAGGTGGTTCCCATCGCTGTGAGCTGCAGCCTGTACGGGTGGTGTCAGAGCAGAGAGATGTCTCTGCTCGTGTTGGAGCACCCTGGGCTTCCTCACCTTCCCTCGCCATGTGAATTCCAGTTCACGTGACACCCCTGGATGTGAGTGAGGATCCTCTGCAGTTCATTTCTTCTGCAAGGCTGTGGAGGAGTATCCTCATCGTGTGGTGGTGGCTGCCCTCTCAAGTTGTCTCTTTGCTGCCGGCTTCTGGGGCGTGTGTGGATAGCACCTGAGCCGGAGCTGCGCTTGGCAGGCACAGGGGATCTCGGTCCGGTTCTGAGCGCAGGAGTGCAGAGGTGTTATTCCACGGCCCAGCCATGAGCGGATTTATTGCTTTCATGGCAGTGACCAGCCTGAGGATTGCCAGCATCCCTTGTTCGCAGCTAACGCGTCAGCGATCTTGTCACACTAAGCTTCTTTCAGCAGAATGAAGAGAAAATGTTGTTAGAAGACAAAGACACTCCTTTAAGTGCTGCAGAAAAGAATTCCTATGAGCTTTCCTGGACCTGGACCTCCCTTGCGCTCCAGCTGCCAGGGCAGGGTGCTCTCGATGTGGTACCCGGGTCCTGTGCCGCTCTCACCAGCCAGGCTGTTGGGTCACAAGGGTGCCCTTTGCACAAGGAGAACCTCCGAGGAGCTGTTCCAGTCCCCATCTCTGCTCGCCTACAACCCACTCATTGAAGGAATGGTCCCCCAGCAGCTTTTTAGACCCGGAGCACGTCCACTTCCACAGGCCCTGCTCCTCTGAGCGCCTCTGGTGCTCCCATGTGCAGCTCTCATCGCTGGCCCTGATGTGCTGTTGCAGATTTTGCTGCAGAGTTTGATCTCACCCATCGGGGTGAGGAGCAGTGGGGCAGCCAGGCGCTGTCTTTGCTGAGCCAGCTCTTCCCATCTGAGCCGTCAGTGAGCATTGGAGGGAGCGCTGGTGTCAGACCCACGCCGTGGAGCTCGGCTGCCCGACACCCCCAGGCAGGGCCCAACCTGTAGCTCCTCACGCCCACGGATCAATCTCTTAACGCTGTGCCACGTGCGGTGAGTTGTCTTGCTGGTTCTTGTTTGCTGCAGCGGGTCTTGTGCTCCTATTAGTTAATTACTTTAAGAGTATATTTGGATACGCACGTTTGCAGGCATTAGCAGAGCGCAACCACTAAACCCCCAGATTAGGCAGTGAGGCGATTAGACTCAGCAAACAAATCACTAGCGCACCCTGAAATGCCCCATCTGGACTTTCCTCATCTTCGGGATTCCAGATAACCTGATAGATTTTTCAATTGAATTTGGCATTTTAATAACTGAGACTGAAGGAAGGTTTGAAGCCTCGGCGTCTGTGTCTTCTGCCTCTTTGGAAGGTTTGTCTCGTTCAAACGGGAATGCTGGAAACGGCTGGCAATTCAGCTGCGTGTGGATGGTTCTGCTCATACGCACAACCCAAGCTGGTGGCAGCCTGAGTTCTTACCACACTGCAAGGGCCGAACATGTGCTCTTACAGTAATTTAAAACAACCGCGACTAACGAAGAGATTTGACGGACATTGTGAAAAAGCAGTGACAGAAAGTGCCAGAAATTAAAGCAATGGTATTTGGCCCAGCAGATAAGTGGCGGTCCTTGAAAGACCGTATCTTCACCAGACTTTCCCCTCCAGCCTCCCTTTGCCTTTGGCGGGATGTGGCCCTGGCTGGGGAGCTGGGGAGCTGCCCAGCAGGAGGGTTTGGTGTTGGTGGAGAGGAGGAGAAGGGCTCTTCTGCCCCAGGAGCTCTCCTGCAGTCACCTGCTCTTCGCCCCTTGGTGTGTGGTGGGTGTGCGAACCCGGACCCCCCATCCCCATCCTGCTGCGGTGGAGGAACAGACTCTGCTTCCACTGTGGCTGCCCACCTCTTCTGAACTCAGAAACCTCAGCCACGTCTCTGCCCGTTCCTCCGAGGTCTTCTGAGAGCCTGTCCCAGCACCACGTCAGCAGTGCGTCCATCCATCCATCCATCCGTTAGTGGTGATGCGTGGTGGCGGTTCCCCCGTCCTGGTGCTGCATCTGGCACTGCGCTCTCTGTGAGAAGGGATGTAGACCGTTACCAGTACCCACCAAACCCTGCTCCTCACAGCGTTTGCTGGGCTAAGGAAATACTTCTGCTGCTCTTTCTGGGGTGACATTGCCCGTCGTGTGGACACCACTGCGTTCCCACATACCAGGTGCGTTGTTACAGCGGTGGTTACCTCACGCTTAAAACCCATCCTGTGTTTTCTAGCTGCAAAGCCTCGCACTGTCCTCCGCTGAAGTTGATGCTGGGCAGTGAGTGCCCAAAGCTGGTTTATTCATTGTACCGTTGACGTGTAGAACACCACAGTGTGTGTGTGAAATCTCATAGACGTTACTTCCTCTTTTCTTCCATTCTGTTGTTAGAAATAACTGGCAATTTTGAGCTGAGGACGGGCCCTTAGAAGACCCAGCTCTAACATTCTGATGAACTGGTGGTTCCTCGTATTGGTGAACCCATCTTTAATCCTCTCCACAACTGTAATTGGCCCAGTAATTTTCATTTTTTTAAATTGGTGTCTTGTAGCACAAACCCCCAAGAGTTTTAGCAAAGCTACAGAACCTTGACTGACCTCTTCCTGCCTCGTTTAAAGATTTGACTAATAGCAATGCTCTGAAATGAATACTTGTATTCTTATTTATTTGTATTTCAAACCACTTCATTAGACTCATTTGAATAGTTACTTCTACTAAACGGAGAGATTTTAATTAATGTGCAAATTAGGTACCTTTCTCCAAAACACGCAGCTGTATTTCCAGCTGATGGTGTCTTGGTTTAACTCGTGTCCATGTTGCTCCCTTTGTGGCACGCGGGATGTGGATGGGGTGACCTAGGGATTTGTTTGAGAAGGGTGTACTTTTGTTTGTAATATTGGACTCTGAAGGAAGCAAATTTATTTAATTATAATCAACATGTTCAGAAAAACATTCTGTCTCTTGAGGAGACTTTACTCATTTTATATCTAAGGACATTTTTCTCCCTTCTGTGTGCTCTCAAATCAACCCGAGGAGAGGCGAGCATGGTCCTTTTGCAGCTCAGCTCTCCTCAACGCCATCAGAGCAGGACAGAACCCCCGTCCTGCGTCAGCCCCGTGGCCCTGGCTCACGGAGAGGTCTCCCACGCCTGTCCATGCGAGGGCCCAGTGGGGACCTGCAGGGCCGGTAGCCAGGCTGGACTTCAGTCCACAAACCTGTCAGGGTCGTGTTCGGCCAGCTGCTGGACCCTGAGGTCCGGTCCTGGTGGGGAGGGAGCAGCAGTTCCCATCAGAAGAGGCTTTGCCCGTCTGGCACAGAGACATCTTCCTGCATGTCGGAGCTGCTCGCACTGACAGCGAGAGCAGATGTGCACTGGGGCTCCCGCTCCCACCCACGAGACAGCGCAGAGGGTGCTGGGGGCCGGCGGGTGTGCCCAGGGTGAGGGAGGGCTGAGATGATGGGGATCTCCGTAGTTGTGCCGTTGCCTGCTTGGATAGATTGTATCCCTCAGTGGAGCAAGTCCTACGTGCTGGGTAGTGCTGGGAGTCGGGACCGATCCTGGTCGGAGCTGGAA
>NW_010393727.1:539-908 GCF_000710305.1 Buceros rhinoceros silvestris | reverse complement strand
CTCAGAGGTGAGGGGGGTAACCGATGCAGGGGCTTTCCTCCCATTTGGGGTGAGTGTTTCACCTTCGGAGCTTGCTGCTGCGGCTTGGTGACGTGAGGAGGAGAGGACCAGCTGTGGGACAGCCGTGGGCAGAGGAGCTCGGGACGGCTCTGTGGGTGCTGGTGCTGGGGAGAACCTGAGCCTCTCTGCCCGAAGCAGCAGCCCCTTCTCCCTGCCTTTCTGCAGGGAAACTCTCAACAAGGACGTTGGTTTTCACCTGCTGCTCCCTGTGGTGTAAATGGTGTGTCCAGACGTGACACGCGCTTTCCTGCCGTTCCTTAAACTGCTGGCACTTTCATCCCCTCTCCTCTGCAGGGCTCCCGTCTGCGC
>NW_010393727.1:0-386 GCF_000710305.1 Buceros rhinoceros silvestris | reverse complement strand
CCTGCCCAGAGCCGCGTGCGCGGCGTTTGGGACAGCCGTGGGGTCTGAGCGGGCTGGGAGAGGACGTGGGCTTTGGTGCAGCAGCCTCGAGGGGAGCGGGGAGCTGCCCGCACTGCTGGAGCCTGGGCAGAGCCGTGCTGGAGCTGGTGGTGCTGTGGTGCCCGTCGGTGGGGTGGGTGCTCCCGCCTGTCTCACCCGTCTCTCTCCCGGGTCTCTGCAGAGTGTCCCCTGACCGCGGCTGCTCAGCTGGAACTCAGCACTGAGATGATCAAGGCACTGCGCAACGGGGGAGCGCACCTGGATTTCCGGACGCGGGAGGGAATGACAGCTCTTCACAGGGCCGTCCGGTGCCGCAACCACGCGGCGCTGCTGGTGAGTTGGGGGAG
>NW_010393726.1:6135-27510 GCF_000710305.1 Buceros rhinoceros silvestris | reverse complement strand
TCGCGCCCCGAACGGGGCGGGGTGCGAGTGTGTGAGTGGGAATCTGCCCGTTTGTTACAGCCTCCCGTGGGACAGGACGGGCTCGGTGCTTCTTGTGCTGTGTGTTGAAGAGACTAGTGCGTTAATTTAAAAAATTGGGCTACAGCAAAAATTAGGGTTGTAATTAGAAGCCAAAACGTCATTGGCACCTACTGATCGCTGGTGATGTGGTTATTTACGGTTACTAATATGTATTGCTATCAAAGAATGCTAGTTACTGCATTACTAACGCTAGTTTTGCACTAGTTACGCAGAGTAGATCGGGTGTGAAGTTTCAAAGTCTGTTAGATGAAAGTTGCTAGCTAAAGTTAGGAGCTGCAGCTTTAAGAATCTTAGCTAATTTCCTCCAGTAATTTTTTTTTTTGGTGGCATGGGGAAGGGATGGGAATCACGGGGAGAAAAGCAAGGGAGATCGCACCATCAGTCAGCATCCTGTGCTTAAAGTGAAGTCAGGCTTGCCTCACCTCTTCTGCATTTTAATCCCAAGTTTAGAAAAAAAGTTTCAAAAACCCTTAATTTTTCCAAAGCACAGCAGTAAATTCACCCTGTTCTTCTCTCAAACCGTGCAGGGCCTCTTGCCTGTTTCGGGTTTATTTCTGCTGTCTCTGCCAGCACTGCAATTCAAGTAGTTTTCAAGTAGATTTTTTTTTTTTGGTAGTTGTTTGTGGTTGGTTGGTTTGTTGGTTTTTTTTTCCCCCCTAAAGTTACTTGTGAAACTCATTGGCAAGCTGGTGACTTGACTTTATGTAATTTTAAGGATTTAGAGCAGTTTAATGCTGTTTTATAGCTTTGGATCAGATGGCATAAACGGAGAGAGCTTGTCCCGCTGGGAGGGCCTGGCCGAGCTGCCTGTGAATGCAGCAACGTGAAGCAGTGGTCTGAGCTTGCTGTGGTAAATGTACAAATGGGGAAAGCCGAAGATGTGACGTGCAGAGGGGCAAAGGCTGGGCAGTGCCAGTAGCGAGTGGACGTGCTCCTTCATTTCCAAATGCGTATCGTGTGTTCGAGTTATTTCAGTTTTACAAGCAAGTACTGAAGTCAGTCAGTTCTTCAGGTGTTTGCCAGAAGCTATATTGATTGTAGATTATCGTACAAATGTATTTTAGTGGTAGAAATAAGTAGCTTGTGTGTGGGAAGAAGCTTTAGCGTGGCAATACCCTATTTTCAAAGCTTTCTAAAAATCTGCTCTGTTATTGGTGGTTTATAATGATGAAGGCTGTTAAATAGGAAAGGGGTTATATTCTTCAGCAGTTTTTCCTCGAAATAGTAAAGCTCCGCCTCTGAAATATGTGGTTATTTCACAGATGCTTAAAGGTGTCCTGCTGGCATCAGACTAGAGGTCCCTAAGTCATGATATCCCGCTCACTTGTTAGAGGTGCTAGAACACGTGCTGCTCAAGTACAGTAGCTCGTGCATATGTGCAAAGCTGCACTCAGGCCCGAAAGCTGCTGATGCTCAGAAAAAATAAGCTTGTGGATGGGTGCTAAACTCTTCTTCGTACACCTATGGGACAGCTGACAGCAGAGCTTTTAAAACTTGAGTATTTCAAAAGTTATTTCACCTGCAGCAGGTGGGGAAGTGTGAGTAACGTTTGAGTGAAGGTAATGCCACATGAGTGTGTTGCTTTTATTACTTGGTTTCATCATAACTAAAACTAGACCGAAGCACTTCAGGGCATTGAAGGATCTTATGTTTCTGAATATATTTAGTACACTTCGGGGAACTGAAGTTAAAAAGATATCTTTTCTTTTTAGTCATCTCACAATTTAACTTTCTAAATATGCCTCCTTGTTTACCAAGAACTTAAGGTAGAGTGAGTGGTTTGTGCTTACCAATCACTGTATCTGACATGCTGGAGTAATACTGTATGTTTCGTAAATGGGACCAGCTTGGTATAATCTATTGATTTAACATCAAATTCCAAAATAATCCATTCATGTAGGCTGACATGACTTATAGAAGAGCATGAGCTAGGAATGAGTAGAGCACGAAGAAAATTACTACTTGCTAGCCACACATATTTAGTACACTTCGGGGAACTGAAGTTAAAAAGATATCTTTTCTTTTTAGTCATCTCACAATTTAACTTTCTAAATATGCCTCCTTGTTTACCAAGAACTTAAGGTAGAGTGAGTGGTTTGTGCTTACCAATCACTGTATCTGACATGCTGGAGTAATACTGTATGTTTCGTAAATGGGACCAGCTTGGTATAATCTATTGATTTAACATCAAATTCCAAAATAATCCATTCATGTAGGCTGACATGACTTATAGAAGAGCATGAGCTAGGAATGAGTAGAGCACGAAGAAAATTACTACTTGCTAGCCACACTATATCATGCTTGTTTTTGATACATAAGTCTAAATAATATGTCATTTTGGTGGTAGGAACTCTTCTCACAGACTTTTATAGTTTGAAACAGATTGCAGAGACAGTTGGAGCTAATAGCCTGCTAGTGGTGTGCAAAGGAGAAAGTTTTGAAACTGGTCACTTAATGGTGCCGCCTGTGTACCAATGCCGTAGTGATGCTGCATCTTTGAAATCCATTATTGGTGATCTTTTCATTAATATCAGAATGGATGGTTAAGAACTCTCTTAGTACGCTAGAGAAACTCTTCTCAGAAGCGTGTGAGTAGTGCCAGTGTATGACATACACTGAAACAACTCCCAAGTTCTGATGTTCATTTGGGCTGTTTTTAACTTGCGGTCTCACCCGAGGTGTTAATGAGTTGTGCAGATGCTACAGGCGCACTTTGCTTCCATTTACTCCTCTTGGAGATGTTTGCTGCACTCCTCACCATAAGGAAATGAATTGTCTTGTAGTAGGCTTTGGTGAACTGACTGTTATGAATGCATAATGGTTCCGAGACCACCAAACTTCTGAAACCACTGTAAAGGTTGAAATGATTTTTCAGTTCCTAGTTTAATCTGCAGAATTACAGAACACTGTGATGCTTCTTTTGTGTGATCAAAAAGCCTCTTTGAGCACAGCCTCAAGCTCAGGGATGTCAATGCTTTAATTTTATAAGATTGTTCATATCTATAATAATAAGGAACACAAATTATAAATCTCTGTTGAAGGAGGAAAAAAAACTTTTTAAAAGGGGTGGCAAGCATCTGTGCTCACCTGAAAGCTGTTGAGATCAGCCCCTTGGTGAAAATGGGATGGGGAGTTAAATCTCAGAACTGAAGAATTAGGTGCTTGGTAAAATTTGTCTGTCCACATTCCAGATGTGGTGTTAAAATATGAAGCATGGCATGATGGCAGGCCTCAGAGAATCACTGGATCTGTCTTTAAGTGTCGCAGAGGCGGGATGATTAGATGCTGCTGTAATACAAACGGGTGTATTGAAGTGTCCTACTGGGTTAGCAATGTTAACAGCTCTTACACACTTAACTGAAAAATAATCTATAATCTCCCGTATTTGCAGTTTCCTCAACAAACTCATTTCTTCTGTTCTGTGGAAACAAATGTAAATCGGGAATAAACTGCTGTAAATTGATTTCATGTTGTTAATGAAGTATTTCAGTGAATTATAACACCAGAATTCCATGGGTAGTACTTGCTCAATATGCTTGTCAGATGGGCATGTAATTGCATGGAGCAACAGTCAGAAAGCACGTGTTGTACTTTTGTTATATTTGTTGAAAAGGGAGAGAGGAGTTTTTGGCCATCTTTCGTAGTGATGTAGAGCTTCAGCTGCTGTGGCTAACTGAACCCAAACACTTTTTGACTTTACCTATTGTTCTGGAGTGACTAACAATGGTGTCTTGATGATGTTTTCTGTTAAACTCTATTTTCAAAGGATCTAGCTGCTCTCCCTTCACCCTGAAAATATGAAGTGTTTTCAAATTTTGGGGGCAAAAGGAAGCGTTTGGCACCTTAGCAGCTGACAACTGAATAAAGACTATTTCATGCTCATTATCTAGTTATGTGAAGACCCAAATACATCATAATAAGGAAATAGAGACTAGGAGTGCCAAGCTCTTGCCTAACTAGATTTAATCCTGTAGTACACTAGTTTATTTCTAAGCCAAATACAGTAGAGAGTTTGCAAACTTCCAGTGTTGAGTCTATTTTAGGGTGGTATAGTGCCAAGAGCATCATCCAGTATTGTAAGTTCGTGTTATAGTGTGACTGAGCACTTACCTTTTTATGCTGTTTTCTGTGAAGATGGTTTTTAAATCTTTTCTCTGAGTTTCAGGTTTTAACTTATTGCATCTTCAAGTGGTAAGAGCACAACATCTCTGCTGTAACTAATCTCCTAAACAGGACAAGTGTAAAATGCATTTTAAAATGCATTTTAAAACATACCCACAAATCCAGGAAAATCCGAACTTACCCTGTGATTTAAAGAAAGCAACAAGTAGTAATTACTTACTGTGTTTTCAATGTGACTGTTGTGGGGGTTTTTTTACATCTGTGGTTGTGGTCGAAGCAGAGAGACTGAACATCAGCATCAGGTAGACTTCTGATTTTATGTCAAATTTGTTTTATTCTTAGGATATGATCAGCTTCATTGACCTTTTTTTGAGAGAAATAGAGTAGGTTAGCTTTTGAATGAGAAGAATACTGTTCACTGCAAACTTAAATAAGGAGAGTATAAGCTTGCTTGTTTATTCTCTTTTCCCTCTCCGAAATGAGAGGTAATAATTCCTTTTTGGTAAATCTTCTGGGTAATGGTCACAACAGTGATCATTTACCAAAGCACTAGTAACATATCAACACAAAATAGTGCTATGCCTGAGCATCTCTAGAGCGCCTGTACAGGACTGTCCCTGAAAGCCTGGAGTTTCGCCATAAAAACAATCTCTTGAAATTTCAAGAGAGTCTCATGTTCTTCTCTAATAGTAGATGACAAGCAGCACATTTGTAGACAATCTAAGCAGACACAGCTTCTTATGTTCACAGTTGCCGAAGTTTAAGAATTACTTTTGAACAGTGCTTTCAAAAAGTGTGTATGATTTCATCACACCTCTCTGTCGTAGATACTTAGATGTTTTCTGTGAAATTTGTAATCTCTGATGAAGTAACGTTCCTTTGAACCTTCTCCTAAACAACTAAACTTTGTATGGAAAAATTGCAGTTAGTAAAAAATTCTTCTGGCAAAATTTTAACTTTTACACTAGATAAATGACTTGTGCTATGGAGTGGCGTCACAGGGATAGACACATTGGTTATAGCTACGGGGGGGCAGTGGAAGGCGTAAGTGTGTTTCCCAGTTCTGCCTCCCCCCAGACCATTCTCTGTGCAGTGCTGTGAGAACAGGTGAGCCTGATGTTTGAGGACAGTACTAGCCAGAGCACTGGGTTTGCCTTCCTGTGGAGAAAACTGCTTACTGCATCTCCAGTGGCTTGGAACAAAGTGATGCTACTTGTAAAATAAAGAAATGCCAAACTGGAGCCTGCATATGCATGTCTGCTTGCTTTCATTCTCAAAACTATGTGTTTGTCAGGCTTCAGCGATGGCATCTGAAACTGTTTCTCTCTTGTGTGTTTTTCCTCTCTAGATCATGAAGGCCAGTGTCTTTCAGAGCTTTCTACTTGTTTTTCCTGTCAAACATAATTGCTCAGGAGCAGACGTATTAACCTAAACTAACTGTTGTTTGTTATTCTTTTCTTCTGTAGTTCTTGTTTGAGTAATTAAGATAATACAACTTAGTAAAAAGAAATAACACTGAGTGTTGTGGGTTTTTCATGCTAATCCTGCAGCTAACAGATAAGAATTATTGATTGTTTGGCCAAACATTGTTTTATTTATTATTTCTGTGCTACTTTCCTAGGAATCGTAACTGAAAAGAAACCAGTAGAATTGCAGACGTGACAATGGCATCTACTGTAATCAGTTCAGTTCCTACCACTGCATCTCGTTTTGCTTTACTACAAGTCGAAAGCGATTCTGATTCAGAGCATGGAAAAGGAAGAAGTGGACAAGGTGCCAGTAGATCTCAAGCTTCAGGGGGAAGATCATCTGCAAATGAGAAAAAAAGGCAGAAAAGGAGAAAAAGGAAAGAACAGCAGCAGAGTGAGGCCAATGAGGTAATATTTTTAGTGGGGGGTGAGGTTGTTAGCTGGTAAGTAATTTTTACTGTCCCCAACAAGTCACTCTTTTGTTTTCTTATAAAAGAAATGCTATGTAGTCATAGAAACTGCAGTTTTTTTCTTTATTAAGAATTCCTTATATAAAGTAGAATCTCTCTACTATACAAGTTAAACTTCCTATGAGAATAAATTGCTAGTTTTTATCTTGAACAGCTCCGCTTCAATTACTAATTTCTGATGAAGGACATGACCTCTCTAAAAGGTAATTGGTAGGAGACAGAAGTTAGTACATCATCAGTTCTAGCTGCCTGTTTGGACTGCCAGCATCTTAAAATTCAGAGGAGCTTTCAAGTTTGGGGTTTTTTTCCCAGGTTAGTTAGACCTACCTGCCCTGTCTGAAGACCTTAAATCTGGTTTCCTAAGTTGTAATTTTCAGATCTATCTGTCACTCTAGTGCCTTAATCTATTACATCTAGAGTGGCCCCCCCTTCTTTTTTTTCTGTGAGCTGTGGGGCAGAGTGAAGAAGTGATGATCTTCTGACACTGGGATTCATAAACCTCAGATGAAGTGGAAATTAAGAAGTGAGACGGAATTGTTCCAAGATTCTGGGAACTGGAGTTCTAGATTGCTGTGTCTAACGATCTGAGGACTTTTCTGCCTGAAACTGTACACATCTCTTATGAAATTTAGTATGTGAAACAAACAAAAACCCCCAAGCCCATCTTTTTTTTTTAGTGTTTATTGAACTTAAAATCTTAGATTTTAGTGGTTACAGTAATGCTCAGTGATTTTTTTTTTTCAGCTTGATGCTCTTTTTGTGTGGAAGTCTTCAGTAAGCATACCCAGATGTTTCTTTGTCTGCCTTAACACCATGAAAACTTTTAAGGCCATCAAGATAATTGTGTGCATGCATATGCATTGCCTGTATTTCCAGAAACTCATTTGCATGGAAATGCTACTTATTCTTGTGATGGCAGAGAGTCAAGTAAGGGCTGACTCATTTTTCTCCACCCAGCATGTACCATGGCTATACTCTACCGAAATTATAGATCAGAATGGCCCGTACTGGCACTGTGATCTGGAGAAGGAAGAGGAGGTTGTAGTGCTAGCGCAGGCAGCAAGTGAGACAGTAGCAAAGCAAAGGACTATGTGGAGGGGAGGGAAAACAACTTTGAACACAAGTTAGCTCTTCAGATTTGTTAGAAGTATTTTCAGCTGGTAGTATGTATTTACTCTTTTATTGTTTTTTGTTATGCGCCTGTGCTGTTTCTTCTCCCCACTTTCCTGTAATTGTACCCTATAGTATGTATATCAAATGTGATTAAAGAAAAGTTTATCCCTAACTACAGAGTAAGTACCTTACTCAGTCATATGTCTGAATGCCTTTTTTTCAGTCTATTTTCTATAGTCCAGTTCTGTATACTTGTCAACATTTCAATCAATGTTAAAAATAATTGTTTTTCAGCTCAGAAACCTTGCTTTTAAGAAGATTCCTCAGAAATCCTCACATGGAGGCTGTCTATCTCAGCACGAACAAAAACTACAGACTGCCATGCAGAAGGATTCCCAGGAAGAAAATTGGCAGGAGTGGAGACAAAGGGACGAGCAGGTACAGTTTACTGTGTTTAGGTGTCTTTGGATTGCCTGAAATACATTTCTCCATGAAGTTAAGTCTCATCAACAGAGAGAGATGCCCAGAGAGGAAGCAACAAAGTACTGCCACGTAGAAGGATAGGTTCAGTGGAAATTCAGGCCACATCTTCTGTCAGATGTAGTTTAGAGCTGCTTACACACCTCATAGCTGGACTGTGAATAGTGGAGTCTGGTGAGAGGAATTTCTGTCATTTGGACAAGTAAAAGTATTACCATGGCAGAATGGTAAAATGCTGTGGTGGGACCAAAGCTGGAGATTTTTGATAGAGCAGTGTATGGATATGCAATATGGAACCATAATAGGCCAGGCTTGCTAAGTTATGTTAGGCGTGAAATAACTAGTTTCTTTCTAGGTATGAAAGAACACTTGTGCTTTGAGTGTTGACTGTCCTTTAGCACCCTAGGGTAGTCCTGTCAGCATAAGAACCTCTGTTTTTTTGATGTTGGAACATCTTTTTGCTAATAATATTGTTAGCAAGGTTCATTAATGCTTGAAGAATATAATAGAGACAAAGAAAAGACCTGCTGTGCCTGTATGAATGTTTTCACTGTGTTTCTTCTTGCCAAAGCTACCACAAGCAGAAATTACACCATGCGAGGCACTTAATTCAAAACAGTAAAATAATCTTTACCTTGAACAAATACAGGGCAGTGATGTCAGTTAGGAAGAGTACTCCAGAGTTAAAACTCGCCTTTTTGGTTCCTTGCTTGCATTCAGGAATGTCATGGATGGTTTGCGGTTCAACTATTTTAGGCAAAAATAGCATAGATGAACAAAAAGAATTTGTTTTAGTGCCTTTTTTCATATGCTGCTTAACAGAATATTTTGGTACACTTTTTCCTAGATTCCTTTTACATAATTGTCTGCTATGCACTCATTCACTGCGGATGATAGTTTGGGCTGTCTTGTTATACTTGGAGATGCCTTTCGGAGTATTTAACTTGGCTCAAAGTTTTTGAAGACAAATTGTTAATAAGTGACACCAGCTAGTGTTAAAGTGTTTCAAGAAGCTTTTGAGCTTCTACGCTGGCAGCTACTAGGGTGTTACGTACTTTTACAGCAAAATTTTCAACTTATGTCTCTTCAAAAAATGGTGCTGAACTGCTTCTAGTTACACTGAAGACATGGTGCAGAAAGCCATAATGACAAAAATGGACATTTGGACACTGTCCTCAATATTTCTCACTGTTGCTCATGCCTTGGTATAGGTGTCTCCTTAAACAGAGTATAATCAAGTTCTTAACGTTCCAGGCTTCTACATGGTTTTCCTAGCAGTGGATCTAATAATCATCTTAAATTTCCAGAGCTCGTTATCTTCAGAAATAGGTTTTTAAGTTATAGATTTACTTTGTTCAGCACTTGCAGCTTTCTTATTCTGTGTGGTACAAAGCAATTATTTCAGGTGTAAAAAAATTAGTCTAATTACCAAGTGGTGAAATGGTCAGACAAAGTAAATTCAGTTGTAATCAATCCTTACCAGTTTTGATCTTACTGACATATAGCTATGAAATTGCTGTAAGATTCTTTTATTTTAAAAATAACTTCAGTTACCATAATTGAAATATATGTGACATTTTAGAGGTACAGTGTGGACTGTGAATATGTTTTCCTACAAATCCTGTGCTAGCTTAGCTTTTGCTACAGAAAACATTCAGTAAAATGGTTGACACTGGCATGATTTTGCATTGTTGCACTGCTGATATTTTGTAAACATGAAATAATAATCATTTTAAGTTATTGTATGGCTTTGACACTATAGGTTTTGAGGCAAGCATGGCAGTTAGACTGAGCGTTTTTTGGTTCATAAATGGCTTAAAGCATTGGGTTTTAGACTTCAAAGTGCCAAAAAGTTGCCCAAACTGCTTTAAAGTTACTTTTGACTTCATCCAGAAACTCATAAAAATGTAATACTGGAATGTGATGGGTGGAAGGGGAAATTGCTACATGTTGTTCTGAGATGGGAATCACAATCAAACAATTTGCCACAGCTCAAAGCATATATACGGACTGCAAGTCTCAATAGGATATTATTAATAAAATAGGCATAATAAATTTCCTTTTAAAACTCTTGGTTTGCTGTAGATTCTGACCATGTATTACAGCACGGGCAGGTATTAATTTAGATTGTGGGGGTTTTTTTCTTATATGAGGGGGGAAAGAAGGACGCAAGTCAAAACAGTGAGGAATTTAGTCTAATATGGCATATGCGTTTTTAGGCTCCTCAGGAGAATTACTGAAAGCCTGTGAGTCCTCACTGATTTCCACAGTAGCCTACTAGTAAAGCAGTAAAGGGCTTGTGACCTGAAATCAAAATTAGGAAGTAACCACCACTGTCTCACATAGAACCATAAGCCTTCAATATCAACAGCTGTGCTTTATTACTTCTATTTAATATTATCACTAACAGTTTGAGTAGTAATTTGTTCTATTATCTGAAATCTTGTCGCCCAAATTGTCATAACAGCTCCATTTCAGGACACGCATTCAAAAGAAAGTAGCATTATTTTTCAGAGTAATGAGTTAGCCTTTGTCTGTCACTTCTATGAAATTGTTACTCGTTCTGTTCTGTAAGACTATGATTTGAAGAATCCATAGACAACTCTGATTTAAAGAACTGATCTTAAGGCAAATTGGATTACATAAGGTGCAAATAGTAACGACTTGATGCTTTGAGTGTAGTGATGAGTGAGGAAAAGCATATGCTTTGGAGCAGGTCTGAAAAGGCGAATCTGCTGAGCAGCGATCTGTCTAGCTGATCGAGCACAGGGACTCAGGGCTGAGACGTTACTGAGGGCAGGAAGTCATTTTTTCCTGACACTCGCTCAAAATGTGGCCCATTCAGTTTTATCCAAACAGTTCATGAGGAGATGGGGCAGGCGCTTGTCTAGCTTTGTGAAAGAATTTAATCAATCTCGTGGGTAACTCTAGGCTCGCTTTATTCAGCAACTCAGAGTTGGGGCATCACCCCAGTGAGTGGCAAAGTACACAGCGCATGTTCTTAGTATATAGAGTTTTCTTTTCTAACATTGTGTAACTAGGTAAAGTCCTCAGTGTTTTCCATAGCTCCTCAGTTTTTCGTTCTTCATTGATCAAAAGTTCTATTCAAGTCCTCTGTTTCAGCAATTCTTGTATTCATTTCACTTCTTTCAAATCCATCCCGGTTGCCTCAGTCCTCGGTTGCTTGGGTCACAGGATGAGGATCACCTTTGAAATCCTAGGGAAACTTGAGTTGTTCTATTCTATTCTACATCTACTTCAAACAGATAAAAATTCATCTATTCTAGGTTAATCAACAATCTAACCTTTAAATATAGCCAAATTTCTGTTGATTCGGCCTGACTGGGGTTTAGGCCAGCCCTGGTAAGAGCTATACAAAGATAAATGAGCAGCTTTTGTTTCACACTCCCCTGTATCAATAACTAAAACAATATTCTGTTCTCTAATGTTGCAAACAGTAAGAAGTTTAAGGCTTATGATTAATTCTTCTAGAGTTTCTGTGTAGTGTTCTTAACTGACTTAATGAAATTTGGGATATTCACGCTCCCAGCTCTTCCCTCTCCCTTCCTCTGACTGCAGTGTGATTTACATCTGCACCATTCTATCCCACTGAAGATGCTTTACGTGTACTCGGGGATGTTCATGGTACACATGTACTGTTGACACAAAGTTGTCTGTCTTAGCCATTTAGCAGGGAGGTCCTGCTCCTCTCAGCCCATGGCATCTTGAATTCTGACAGAGAATGAAGTCTTGTGTGGAGGGTGTTAAAGTCCTTAGCAGCTGTTGCTCAGGTACCAGCTGCTTGTATCATTACCACCACTTTAGGAATGTAACTTTCATAGGGTCTATCTATACCTTTTTAGGAACTTGTTACATTAAAGGCAGAGATAAAAGGTAGAGGGAAAAGCCATACTTAGGTTAGAGTGGTACGTGTTAAAGGAAGAATCAGTTAAACTGTCTTGAAGCCCACAATAGCATTACTCTTAAAATTAGCAAGAGATGGTAGTTAAAACTTCCAGGAGGTTCGTGTAGAAGGAAGGAGTTGTAAGGTATTCTTTGGAGATGAAGATAAGTGTTGGAAACTTACAGAAAGACAGGGGACCAGCTGCAAAGTGGATTCAGCAGACTTGAGAATGCAGACTTCCCACCCCAAACAGCATTATTCTACATCTGTGATGGGTTTTTGAAAGGGCTGTTTGACAGAATACCTTGTTTAGACAAGGTTGTGTCATGTTTGTTAGTACTTTTAACTAGTCTGCTGTCCCTGTCATTAAGTTATGCTGACAATATTATAAGATTTAATAAAAGCACCTCTGCTTTGACTTGGAGAAACTGATCGGCAGGAATGTTCAAGCTGCAACTGGCATATGCTTATCTGCGAGGAGCGACAGGAGTTCGAGTTCTTCAGATTCGGAAGACATGAAATCCTAGCCTCTCGGCTCTGTAGTTTCCCTTGTCCAGTAATACAATACTGATAATGAAGAGGTGAAATTTAAATGGTATGCTGCAAGGGATGCTGGTACTCAGCAGTGGTGAGAACAGCATCTCCCTGCTTCTGCAAATGTTAGCTCCATGAAGAGCAGCTCTCAGTTCATGAAGAGTTCCTCTTTTCATATTTATCCTCCAAATTACCATATTGCCTGGCACTTCACTTCTAAAGGATTGTCAACGTTTCTCTTAATTATGGAGCTATTATGTAAATGTCATGGTCTTTCTTCAGCAAAGCTTTAAGAGACTTGTGCATGGATCTCAATTTCTTACAACTACTAGACGCACTCCAGAGGTTGCCTATTGGCTGTGCCCTCCAGTGCCTAAGCAAAGGAAAAGTTGTTTCTAGATGTTTGGATAGGTTTAAATGGTAGTGAGCCTACAGCTGTGTGTACTGAGACAGTCACACTATGCATAGAAGCAAGACTGAATATGCCTGGGAAACTATGGGGTGGTGACTGGATTTGAGAATATTCAGGTCTAAAGCTCTCAACTCCACTGCTGCTTAGAAGTAGTGATCTTTGTACAGCCAGCCCTGCACTGAATGACTGCCAGGTAAGTAAATTATGATAGGGGTATTGTTGTACTAGAGATCACAGAGTGCAACTTCTGTGCAGTCATTTAATAGTTAATATTATGGTAGTACTAATTCTTGATAATTATTCAGGAGTTAAATTAGCACTTCTAGACAGACAAAGGTGAAAATCCTAAGTTCATCTTTCTGAGTTTACCTTATTTTTTGTGTGTACTTGTTCTCTTCTCAGTGGTCTTTTTTTTGAATCCCCGTTCTGTCTTTTTAATCATGTTCATGTTGAGTTTTTCAGTGTGGTAGACTATAGGGACTAACTTGTGGTAGGTAACTACCATTGTCAGATGGGATTCAACAGCTGTAGGCAAAAACATTTCATTGATTTGTGGGGGGGAATTTCAGTCAATATTGTCAGTTACCGAACTTCTAAGTACTGATCCTGATAAATACTTAAAACACCTCTGACTGCTGCATAACTCTTCCTCCCCTCTCTTTGTTCTCCAGTCCCCTCACTGCAGGCAACAAGCAGGGCAGGAGCTGGCGACCCTTTCCTGGGGGTCCCTCTGTGGCATTGCCTCCCACCTCACCACTCACTGCCATGCCTGCAGCCCTTTGGGGTTCTGAGGCACCTCAAGCCTGGGCATTGCAGGGGACTGTGGTTCTTCCTGCCTCCGCAGCTACAAAAAGCTTGCCAGTGTGGTCCAGTGCAATCCATCAATGCTAAGCTTATCCAGAAACCAAAGGGGAAGCTAGGAGTGACAGCACCCCAAAGTCTGAGTGCAATCCGGTAGCAGTTCATGCTGAGAGCACTGTTTTACTGTATTTCAAAGAGCTGCTTGGAAAGGGCTGGTTTACTGTGGGGAAAATCTAGAAGCCACTCTTTGGTTTTTCTCTTAAGCAAGGCTGATAACACAAATTCCTTAACAGACAAGAAGAATGTGTGTGCTTTTATGCCATATAATGACTCTCTTCTAGTGACATATACAGCGTATGAGGGCTTGTAAGCCTTTCTCAGAACATGGTTCCTATAAACAAAAAAGCTTGCAAAGTATGTTAAAACCAACGAAGTCATTTATTCACTTATAACAGCTATTGTTGTTCATTCTGGAGTGAAAGAAAAGGAGCTCAGTTTGAAATTCAAAGAACAAGAAAATGATGGTTAAAGTAATTTTACTAATTATTATCTCAGGGGCATGAAAAGGAGAGAGCAATGATGAAGAATAAGGCTTCCATTTGGCAGCACATCACAAGGGGATTGTAGTGAATCCTTAGAACAGTAAATCAAAGGAGCAGAGTTTTGCATACGGAACAACAATACAGATGGTTAATTTTGCTGTGAACAGTAACATAGATTATTAGCTTTTTATACACTTAGATTACCCACTATCTACCTCAACCGCAGCATATATTCTCTAGGTAACTCTCCTGTTTTGGCTTCACTGAACTGTGGCTGGAACAAGTCTTCTCAATTCAATCCTTCCACTCCTGCTGCAGATGAGGTTGGACTTCCCGACTTTCCTGTAACACAATTTAGAAGAGCTAGCCCATCCTTCATTCCTGTTGTGGTGTTCCTAGTTCTTAACAGCTTACACCTGGAAAGCTTCAAATTTTCTTTGCATCTCCCAAGTACACCTACATACTTCCTTTCCTCAAATGAAAAACATGTTGAAATAATTCATGTCATCTTAGTTCTGCTCTCCTTTTAAGAAGAAAATAGTGTACTTAATCTTTTCTGTGCAGTGGAGGAGTGCTTAGACTTTCTGGTGCTTTACAGTGTCCATTTCCATCCTTTAATGTTGTCTGGTTTCCATGTTTCAGATTAAAAATAAAAATATTTTAAAGAGATCTCATGTAAATATCAAGATGGTAACTGTATTACATAAAGTTGTGCACAAGTTACACTTACATCCATCACAAAGTTTCCCGAAGCAAGATATTTCATTACTTACATTCCAAAAAGGTATATTAGCTGTTAATAATGCCATAGGACACATCAGTGAAATTCAGCTTTTTGGCAGTTGTAGTGATAGGTGAATTGAAACTGAAATTTTAGTGTGGTCTTGGTGGCTTTTTCTCCTTTTTTTTTTAACAACCTAGTCACATGCCGTGTGTTAATTTTGTTTCTTCAGCTGACATCTGAAATGTTTGAAGCTGATCTTGAAAAAGCACTGCTGCTAAGCAAACTGGAATACGAAGAGCACAAAAAGGTATTTGCAGAGTTCACCCTGATGTAAAAGCTGTGCAAGTCTGAGGCTTGAATTCTTAAAGAAAAACTCTTAGAAGTACAATTTTCTTCATGTAAATTGCTTGCTTACACTGTTCAGATGCTTAAGACTTCAGAGAAATACTGGATTTGAAAGAAATCATATATCGTAGTATTGAGTGGGCATTGGTTGTGTGGGTTGGTTTGTTTTTAACAGGCCTGTAAAGGTGGAAAATTAGCTTTACTTTATCAAAATTTTGGCATATAAATGCACGGAAATTTTAAGAGTACAAGAAGAGATCTTGACCTTCTTCAGAAATAATCCAGCACACTTGAGGAGCAGGATAATCAAAGCACTGACTTATCTTTAAGCTTTAAAGTGTTAGTTATTAGGTTGAATCATTTGCATTTTTGCTGACATCTTTTCTGTGTTTTGAGTGTAAAATTTTAGTTCTGACAAGCTGTATACATTGTCTTAGCTGGTCAGGATGCTGCTTACTGCTGTTTGCTGTTTACTTCTCTTAAGACTGAACAACTGTTCTGAAAAAGTATGCTTAGAGGAAATTTTCATTTCTAACAGGAAGTTGCTTCTTATTGCAAAAAATCGGGAACCAATTAAATGTTATGAAAATATGTAAATTTAAATATAATTATGCATTATAAAGAAAAATAGCACGTGCCTGTTTTGTGCAAATATTTTTGAAGGGGAGAATACCATAGCTCTTGAAAAAGAAGGATAAATTTGAGGGGTTTTTGTGAGGACAATCTTCAGGCACAGTAGCATAGCATGGGTTATTATAGACTCTTTGAGAATTATCTTTGAATAATTTAAAATACATACTGTATATTTTAAATATACAGTACATGAATACAGTGAATAAATCTTTTTTCTATGGAAAGAAAAGCACTCCAATTTCCATCTTTGCATTCTATATAACAGTTTCTTCTTGAAGATTATTTAATATTAAAGATTATTGTAAATCTTAATTAAACTACTTAGTATTGAAGGTTTTTTAACAGCTGGGACATGAGTTTGATAAGAATGTTAATGTAGATGTGTGGGGAGGTGGGACTGTGTTTCAAATGGCTATCATATACCAGCTGTCTGATTTTCGTAGGAGTGAGGTCACTCGGTAGAGCATTGCTGCACACTAAAAGCTCTCTGACTTGTATGAAATGAGTAAGCATATTTTGAGAATAAAAAGACGGCACAGTAGAACAGTTTGTCTTTTAAAGGAAGTACTCACCTGCATTGTGTAGCACTCTGCCTCCCTGCATTTGACTACTGTATGTTCTTGGGTTATGAGCTTCTTCGTAAAATTCAATGCAGGTGATTGAGGAGGTATTAGGCTGATTGTTCATTTGCTGTTTGGTGAAGAGCAATGCTCTACCTCAGGGAACAGAACGGATTCCTAATTGCTGATAGGTCTTGCACACTCTAAACCAATCCGAAGCCTGCAAATTACTGTTTAGGCTCAAATCTCCTTTACTACACTATCACTTTTTTTTCCTTTATAAAGCCTGGGTGTTGAAGAAAATTATACCAGTGGGAATTTATCTTCTAGGAATATGAAAATGTTGAAAATACTCCACCTCAGCCAAAGTCTGTGAATAAGAAAGAGAAAAAGAACCAGCAAGGAAAAGACAAACCTCTCACTGTGTCTCTGAAAGACTTTCAGTCAGACAGTAATATAGGTATGCCTTATCATACCATGTGAGCTGTTCTCCTTGGAATTTTCGTAGTGTATGTGCTAACAGCAAAATGCCCTCCTGTCTCTGTTCATTAACACTGTGTTTAAACAAACACCAAATGAGTCGCAGTTAGATTTAGACTTGGTAGGACGCACTAAGTGTTCATTATGTAACAGTGGGCTAGTTAGATTAGCAGGAAAAAAGAAGAGGTTAAGGAAAACATAATTCGATGTAGTATCCCTGCAGTGGGTGGTGTTCTCAAACGCTTTTAATGGGACTTTTTTTAATAAACAAAGTGTTTGGGGGTTTTTTGTCTTGCTGAGTTTACACTCCTCAGGCAACTGAGTTTCTCTTGTTTCCTGGGTAGTAGCAAATGACTGCCACTTCTTATGATACTGGCTTTTAAGATGATTAAATATTGAAATAACATATATACTCACTATATGCATAACTTGTATATTTAAAATTTCTTCATCTGTGTCTATAGCGCAGTGATTCTGGAATTTAGTGAAGAAATCAAGCTAGATGCTAGAAAAGGAAGAAAGTAATTTGTTTTCTAAGGGTTTTCTTTTAAGAATGTTTTTATCTAAATCTACAATATTTAGAAGGAAAAAAGATTGAAAGCACAGTAAAATATGAAAGGCATGGAAGGCATTCAGGTATACAGTGAGATACATGCTATAAAAGTCTAAATAGACTTGAAAAGAAACAAACCAACAAATTCCTGAAGTGTCTGTATCAAAGATACAGCCTTCTACTTTAACTGAGGCAAACAAATATGGGATCCTGCTTTTGATTATATAGTCTGAAAGATCTGGGAGAAGATGCAAATACGGGGATTGGTGTAATACACAGCTACAATCTTGGCTTCTAATGCTTTAGCAATGACTTTGTTGTGCCTTTGAGAGGAGAGTTAATGTTGAACTCCAACAGATGTTTTTTTTCCCCCAGTTTTCAAAATGTCTTGTTTCAATAACCAGCTGTACAGGATTTGAGTAGCTTCCTAATGTAGTGTTTTTCCATTCTTTTCAGATAACCTTGCTAAAAAACATGAGGTAAGCCATATTCAAACTAGTTTAAGTTAAAAAAAAAAACCCCTTATGTTTAGAAGGTAACTATTTGGGGGTTTTCCATCTTCTAATGCTTTAGCAATGACTTTGTTGTGCCTTTGAGAGGAGAGTTAATGTTGAACTCCAACAGATGTTTTTTTTCCCCCAGTTTTCAAAATGTCTTGTTTCAATAACCAGCTGTACAGGATTTGAGTAGCTTCCTAATGTAGTGTTTTTCCATTCTTTTCAGATAACCTTGCTAAAAAACATGAGGTAAGCCATATTCAAACTAGTTTAAGTTAAAAAAAAACCCCTTATGTTTAGAAGGTAACTATTTGGGGGTTTTCCATAGCGACAGTCAGTTACACGTTATGATTTTCAGAGACGTATGTCTGCAGTTCTTGTATCTTCAACTTAATACTGGTTTTCTTAGAACTATCTCTTGCTTCCTTAGTTTACAGATAGTCTTTGATGCAACTTGCAAATTTAAAAGCATGTTAAAAAATACAGTTTGTACTATAAAGAGGAGAAGCAAATTAGATGAGGAAGTACTGTGATACTACTGTGTTGTGATGCAGTCCACAAAAATGAAAACTCTGAGAGGGAAGAATAGTTAACAGTGAAATAAAATGTAAGTTAGTGCAAAATTACTGCAGCCCAACTTCATGCTTTAGTGTAATCTCATCATCAGCTAACAGTTAACTGTTAATTTCTAGGCTCTTCATTTGGTATCATATTCTCTAGGTGGAAATTAGTGTCCTCATGGTGCGCTATCTAGATGTAACACTCTGGCTGTGTTGCATGACCCACTGTCTAGGTGTAGTGGTTCTCCATGACTTGAGTTATTTTTTTAAACATGTTGATTCCTAGCTCACTATGAACTTACAACGACTCTTTCTTAACATAGTCCTTACTTTTGACAGGATCTGAACTCTTCCCAGTCTTCGAATCACGATGGAAGATTTTTCAGCAGGCTGGAAGATGATGTTCACAGAATACTTGAAAGAGAGAAAAGGAGAGTCCAGCTCACTGATAACAGTGAAACAGATAATGGCACGTCTTGCGAACACAAGCAGGCATGTAGAACAGCAGTCTTTCTGAAGTGAGGAAATTTGCCAAATGGAGGTTACTCAGTTATCAAAAGGGAGCACCTGAATAGAAGAAAGCAAAATCAAAAGCATGACAGTATTAAAGAATTAAAAATCCCAACACAAATATTTTTCTCTATGTAAAGAGGTGTTTAAATGACTTTATTTTTTAACATGAAACACTTGTGATTGAAATAACTCTTGCTCCACAGAACATGCCAATATTTATTGTTGCTTTTCTTTTGGTATCTATTCACATAGTTTAGTTTTGATCAAAACTTCTTTTCTTTAACAAATAAGTAAGGTGCCTTTCCCAAGCATCAAGTTTACATTACTAAAGGATGTTTTCTTGCTTATAGAAGAGTGTTTTGAAAGATGGGAAAATGGAACAACTAAAGCTCGAGCTTGAAAAGAAAGATGCAGAAATTGAGCAACTGAAAAAGACAATAACTGAGTGGGAGGTATGTAGATGGTAATACCTTCACATGGTAGGAAAAAAATTAACATTATTATTCATTTGAAACAAAGTATTTATCAAAATGTGACCAATCTGTAGAAGCGCTTCTGACTGGCCACAGATTACGTGTTTACAGGGCAAATTACTCTGTGAGTACCATGTGAAGAAGTCTTTCTTGGTAAGTAAGTTAAGCATCTGAAAATAAACAAAAGAATCAAGACAAAGCATTCAGAAATAATATGTGGCATATCATTCACTACTAGTTTTCTAGTATTGCTATTGTTGGGGTCAGTAAAGAAGTAATCTAAGACTAGGCAAGATCTTCAGCCTTGGAAATTAGCTCTGCTTTGAACAGGAAGTTGGACTTTCCTGGGTTTTCTCTAATCTGTTTATTTTTTAAATTCTGTTCAGCTTTTCCTGCGTTTAAGAGCTACATATTGTTGGGGGTTTTTGTAGGTTCAGTGCAGTATTTGGAGTGGTTAAAGAAATCAATGAATATTTTGTCAGGTTCCTTTAAAGAATGAAGTCCTGTGTTTTGTTCTCTTTTCCTATTACGTACTTTTGAAATTGGAAATCGGATTCACCATATGCTAAAACACACCAGGAAAAAAAGACTTAATTATTACATGGTTTTGTTGTATACCAGAGTAGCTGGGGAAGATGTCTGTGGTTCCTTGTTTTCAGTCCATGTTCGCATAGCCTGGATAGCATCTAGCACAAAAAGGGCGAGATTTCCACGAGGAACTGGCATTCTAACAAAATACAGTAAAGCAGCATAGAATTACTGTAAATTATTTTATTTTTATTCATTGCTTCATGTAGACTGAGCAGGTTGACAGATTTGGAGTTTTCATGTGTCAAAGAAGTACTTTTACTGGTAGTAATACGGACATGAACTTAAAATTTTAACAGCTGTTTTTACTGTGTACTGAAGTTGGAATGCCCACATGAATTTTAAAGCATAAACCCATTTGTTTTTAACCCCTATAAGCACTTGATCACATTTGACAGAATAAACACAATGCATAAGGATCTGGGTGAGGTGATGGACAATGGTAGAGCTGTTTAATTTTAGGGACTTGTCCAGAGACCTTTATAGTGTTTGAGATGGCCATGGAAGGTCTGGCTTAAATGTACGTTCATTATCCTCAAACTAACTGGTGTGATCCTTGAAGTGGAAGATAGTAGCTTCTTTATGTCTGAAATTAAACTTTTTCAAGACCTGCAAGAGCACACTGAATGAACTGACTTGTGACAGAAAAAATAAGTTTACGGCTAAGATACGTGACTAGAATTGACATTGGTGACCAGTTAAGGAAAAGACTGACTTAAAAAGGGGGTGATATGAGACATATTGGAAAAATCAGCAAAAAAAAGGTTCTTGAGTAACTGTGAACAGAGTTGAAAAGGAAAAACTGTAACATAATAAATGAATAAAACAGTCTGTAGAGCAGCGGGGCCTTGTCCTGCTTGCCAAGCAATACAGCTACTTGTTCATATTATTTTGGTACCTAGGAAGTGCGTTATAATTGCTGTAACTCTTCAGGGCAGAAAACACAAAGCCCTTGATGCAGCAGGCACACTAGTGGTGGTTCCTGCACTGCTGATGCATTGACACAACCTCCTTGTTTTGACTTGCTCTAAGACTCGTGCTTGCCTTTTGTTCTCCAGTCTCGGTTATCAGGCCATTTCTTCTGCTGTGTATTCCTTGCTTTGGCTGCGGCTCAGTTAAGACATAGGTGATCTTAAACATCCTTTCCAACCTCAATGATTCTAGGATTAGACTTGCTGCAGAAGTCATCGTTTTAAACTTTAAGTCTGACTCTTAAGTCATGCTGAGTTTATAGAATACTTTTTATAGTGGAGTATACATGTAATAATTCAATCTTTACAACAGGCAAAGTATAAAGAAGTAAAAACAAGAAATGCACGGCTTCTGAAGATGATGCAAGAAGGTGAAAGTAAGTAGAGAGTTCTATCAGGAAACTTAAATGTTCTTTTTAAAACATGGAATGAACTTGCAATGCAACTTTGTAAAAAATAACTTGACCGAAAGAGGGCTGTAAAGAACAAGAAGCTATTAATTTGCTGTGACTCCCGTGAACTACAGAACTGGGTGGATGACAGTACGGCA
>NW_010393726.1:0-6050 GCF_000710305.1 Buceros rhinoceros silvestris | reverse complement strand
CTGTAATCCTGTAATGAAATACCAGTCGCATGGTGAGATCACTCTCTGAAGTGTGAACTGCTCAGTCAGATTTTTAGGCACAGTGATTCCGTGAGTTAGGCTTTGTTATGCTAGCAACAGCTGTCTGCTGTGGATTGGTGTCTACATAGTATCTGTTTAGACATACTTGTGGAAATTTCAGTTCCTGCGTTTTTGCAAGCTGTGCTTTGAACTGCTGGAAACAGTTGTACTGACAGAACGCTATTCAGAAGTATTTTGATTTTCTTGTGAAAGCTCAAGAGAAAATTATATATATACACTCATATATGAAAATATGCTGCTATCTTTAAATTGTTACGTGTAGTCACCCTTGAATATTCCTAACCTTGCTTGATGTAGCTTTTTGAGTCTGATGCTAGCCATGCTAATTTTGTTAGAAAATTGCCTTTGTTTTTCAGTTTCTTAATTTAGGCCTGGAATGTAGTTTCTTCTCCAGACTAATATTTCAGCTAAAAAAGGCTCAATATTTTGCTTCAAAGTATGTTTACAACAACTAGGTGTAAGCTAGTTCAAGTGTTCCTAACATGATAAATCATTGTAAATTTTAACTTGGAACTTTATTACTTCATTTTCACCTTGAGAGGAAAGAGGTGGAGTTCTGAAGGTTTTTCTACTTGGTTGTGAAATAGTAACATACTATAAAATGAGCTGGTTTGTGACTTTCTACAGAATAAATATTCTGTATTTTGTTAGGAGAAAGTCCATGTCAGAATTGAGCCATGAGAAAACTGCCTTTCTTGATATTGAGAATTTTAAGCTGTCCATGTATATTTCTTAGACACCAGCTAAATAGTTTAAACATCTTTGTATTTGAGTAAACAGAAGTTTCTGAATCCATGACCAAACTCATATATGGAACTTACCATCCCAAAGTCCTGATTGCTGCCACTACTCACTTTTCTGGTGGACTTTGTTTGCAGTGGGTATCTCTACAATCCATGTTGCCTACAGGGTTAAGAGGTGCAGGGTTGGGGTTTAAGCTCCAGAACTTTTCAAGCAGCTACTAATGGTGCTGGTAGCTGATGGCTGGGTTTGCTTTACAGCATCTGCTGATCTTTTAGTGAAGATGGCATTATTTAGAGGTAACAACTGTAAAGTGAAGCGAGGTCACGGTGCTATTGCAGATGAAAACCTGTAAGTCTAGAAGGTGCCTCATGCTGTATCTTTCTCTTTCTGTAGTGAAAGACAAAGCAGAAATACTCCTAGAGGTTGATGAATCCCAAATTATCAAAAATGAATTGACTGTACAGGTAAGCAAGGATTTCTAAATGTTAAATGTCGTGGGTATGTCAAAGATACAGCACTATTTAGGGCAGTGATAGAGGCAGGGGAGGGAGGAAGCTGAAAAGAATTGTTTGAAGCAAAAAATGTTACACTTCATCCTTAGCCCTGCACTATGTGTGTCACAGGATGTGTATTATGTAAACTGACAGTATGACTCACTTAAAACTGTTTCTGGAAGCACAGCAGACCTCAGCATGCCTGAAATGATTTTCGCTCTGCACCTTAGGAGTATCATTCTTCAGTAGCCCAAGCTAGGAAGCTCGGAAAGGTACTTTAGAAGGTGCTTCTTTCCTATGTGGTTTGTCTATTTCAAGTCTCAAGTTTATGAACACAAGTGAGCTATGAATTACTTGTTATGGCAGTAGACAGCAGGCAAGACTTCTATGTTAGTTTTTGGTCCACAGCAACTATTGGTTCTAAACCCTCAACTTGTCCACAAGTCTCACATATAACACAGCACTGTTTTTTGAGGGTGATAAAATAAGCTTATCGGTGTTGCATAATACTGAGTGAGTTAAACATTTTATGAAATAAATTGATGCAGAGTCCAAAAGCCAGAGGAGTTTCTGTCTTCATAGCTTTTCTGTATCATACTGTTATATTGCAAAATAAATGTCTCTAGAGAACATTTTACTTGTACTTTCACTTCATTCACAGTGATAGTGGTAGTCGCTCTTGAACTTAGCATGTATTTGCCTGTTTCTCCAGCACTGTACTAATGGAGAATGACATTGACTTGGAAATACTCTTAACATCTGTGAGTTTTTATAAATCCATATTCTGTATGTTTTTAGGTAACTGCACTTCATGCTGCATTAGAGCAAGAAAGATCCAAAGTGAAGCTACTGCAGGCAGAATTGACAAAGTATCAGGTAGTTATTTTTTGTGCTTGAAAGCTTACCTGGTTTTGATGTAGCTAAGATTATCGTGATGTAACATGCTCTGAACTGAGCTATTAGCTCTAATCTCTTCCAGTTAAAAAAAAGAGTGGTTCATATTGTAGTAGAGAAAACCCCAAACAGTAGTAAAACTGAAGCACAGTTTTGGCAAGCTGAAGTCCAGCATCTTTTAGAACTTAGAAAGCTCCTGAGGTGTGCTGCTAGTCAATAAACATAGTTTAGGCAATAAGCTGTGTGTGAAGTCTGTGTACAGCTGGACTTCATGGCTTCTTTTTGTCACCTTCTTTCTTTGGTTCTGTATGTTAGTTCTGTCCCTAGCCAGATCTTTGTAGAAGATTCACCACAGGTTGTGTTGAAACAGGGGTGATAAGATCAGTGTCCTGCTGAGTGTGCATATGCTGCTTTGTTCAAATTAGCTGCTAATTTAACTCATGTTAGTGAATTTTGTGAACTTTTCCATGAGCAGTATGCTGCTCAACATTCTGACTTTTTAAGAGTGGCAGTATTTGGAAATAAGGATTTGTACTTGTGCATGATAACACGTTTTGGGGGGAGGCTGTTGGTTTTTTGGGGTTTTATTTGTTTTAACTGACCTTTTGCATAGGTTACAAGCAGAGCCTAATGCAAACTTCTAACCTACCCTATTTCAAGTTGCAACACGCTGTGTTGGAATACTGTAATTTTGTGAAAACTGGCTCATTAAGCCATAACTGCTCTTTCTGAAGCAACAAATCCGTCCTGATTACATCAAATTCTTTGGCTAGCATTACATGGAATTCTGTCTGTCATCTGTTGTCTCTTTCTGCTTGTCACTTCACTGCATGTGAGCACGTTCCTTCTTAAAATGTTCAGTCCCCAACAGAGAAGCTCAGAGCTCGCACCACTAATTAAAATTAAAGTAAACCTCATTCATTCATGTCAAATTCATTCATGTCACTGTTTTTCCAGCTTTAGTCTTTGTTTCCTTTTGCTAATTTTAAGTGTTTTTCTCTAAGTAGAAATTTGTGAATAAAATGAATTTATCTTATGGTTAATTGTATGAAACAGGATTAAAAGAATAACAGTAAAATATCACCAAAAAATGGTGTGTTACATGCTTAGGAATTACTGCAAAATCACCTATTCTGTTGCTCTTTTTCCTCTGCTGCCTCCCCTGTCTAATACACTTCTGTCTTTTCACATCTTGCTGTATTTCTTGCTTATGACCCTGTTTGGTTTTTTTAATTGGCGGGTTGAGTTTTTACTTCAACTGTCTCTGTTTTGCCTGTCTGTGCTTTGTTTTAGGAAAACTGTCTTATCTGCCTTGCAAGGACTGCTGTTTCTGCTTTTATTATCTGTAATCCTGCAGATTAACCAGGAGGACCCTCCTTCGATCACTGCTTTCTGTGGCATTGTCTTTGATAACATGAGGCTCACTTGAGGGAATAACACTTTGAAACATAAGGATGCCTTTAAAAAAAAAGTAACAAAAAAAATCTGTGGACAAAAAACAAAGAACCAAAAAACCCCCCAATAAACCAGTCTGGTTTTATCCATAGATGTTAATACCTCAGTTATGTATCCTGTACGTGCCTTGACTGTTTTAACTTACTTTATTTAACTATCTCAAGTTCAGACATGTCTGCATCCCACAATAGTTGTATAATTTAAGTGTGCCTCTTAACTCCTGAGTGTTTTTCTTGTTATTTTATGCAACTTTAATATGAAAATTTACTGCAGATATAAAGTGCCTTATCCAGTGTATGAACTAAACATTTGTTTTAATTCTTTATTGCAGAGTGGGAAGAAATGGAAAAGGCACCCAGAATCTGCCCAGTGCAGATGATCTCCTCTGCCCTCTGATTCAAAGCAAAAAAACATGAAGTCTTTCTTCAGGGTTTTGCAGAAGTTTATATATTTGTGGCACAACTGCTCAACTATGCAGTTTTTGAAGAGAAATTAACAATTACTAGTTTGTTTAACAGTCTGAATGATAGATTTTTTGCACTTTCTGCTACAGAAAATTGGAAAACTAGTATTCCAGCAGAGCTGAAACAACTGTAATGCTGTTAGTTTTCCATTGTTCAATAAAACTTGCTCTTGAATTTCTGTCCTTGAATTCTTATTCAACAGAATTTCTCAGTTACAAGGATTTCATTTAATGACTATCAAGATCCAAAAGCATTAGTATGCAAACGGTCAAAGTTTCACCAAGTCAAAACTAAAAATGAGATGGCTTATGCTGTTGCTGAATCCAGATCTTGTTTTTTATTAGACTCAACAGTCGCTATTTCCTCTCCCTGTACAGGACAGAATGAGGTTCAGCAAGGCCAAGTGCAAGGTCCTGCAGCTGGCTCGGGTCACTTCACTGAATGCTCAGAAAAAGTTTAGGCTGCGTAGGTTTGGTACTGCCTTTAAAGCAGGTTGTTAAAGCAATAATACTAATGCAAGTTTCTTATACTGAAATCAGGAATGAATTTTGAGGGGGGAAAAGAAATCTGAAATGAGGGAAACTGAGGTACCTATGCTCAAATAAATTAAACACTCCACAGAGGTCAGAGGCTGTTGGAAACAAAAGCACAGGGTCAGTGGAGAGTGGAGCTGGAGAAAAATATTGCTGGGATACGACTACAAAACTTTAAATATGATTTTTGTGAATCAAACCAACAAAAATAACTAGGAACAGGGCTTAGGTGTAAAGCACAATTGGAAAATACCTGTTAAATTCACAGGAAAATAAAAGTGATTGCTTTATTTTGCTAAACTCCTGAGAGAGTGATTCTACCTAGGAGCCACAGTTCAGAAGCTGAGGGCTTTATTCCTGTCTAATGCTGTGAAAATCTTGAGTGTCTTCCAAAGAGTAAAGCAAACTGCACTGACAGTGAGGCCAAGCACTCCATTTGTCAGAACTACTGGTGAGCTGACAGGGATGTTTTTCACTGGTTCGGGTCTAACAAGGCACTGTGCAAGGCCAGGTTTGTTACACCAAAGGCAGAGTATCCCCAGTGAGCCGGGTATCCCAAGCAGAGGGTAACGGTGCTCTACCCAGTCACACTTCAGCATGCAGCTTTTTAAATTTAACCCCTTCCACTGTGTCTGATACAAAAGTTCTGACACTTGTTCTGGCAAATCAGGAATGAGAAACACATAGAGCATCTTTTTAAGGTCATGTGAAAAGAGGAGTTTATACTTTTCTGGGATAAATCACAAGTGTTTATGTTTTGGATTTAACATTCAGAAATATAAGGAATGTTAGGTGTAGTTTACAGCAAAACTTCAGAGATCTTGCATGTAAGTTTTCCTGCCATTACACTACCTGAGACCTTGTCTAAATTAAAAATTGCATCACTAACTTCATGTAAAACATTAAACTGAGTTTAGCCAAACTGGTTCAAAGCCTTTTAATGATATTCTTAATTTGGTTCAACTCAGCTTGGGCCAATATTTTCATTTTGATGAAAAATACTCTCTGGTTACTGCAAGTTCATTTTCAGTGAGTTTGTTCATTTGTTTCAAGCCTATTTAGGTGACTTTGCATTGGTTTAAATCAACTGTATAAAAAAAAATACCAAAATGAAGATGTGTAATAAACATTCTGAATTATACTAATGAAAAGTTGCACAGATGGTTATAGAAAGGGGAGGTAAAACCACACATGGAATGAATTGGAAAAGAAGCAAGAGGGGAAGTAAAGTGTTTTAAAAATCCATCAGTCTGAAGAGGCTTAAGAATTCAAAATCTGTTGCTGTATCATTTCCACTTTCCCAGCACTGTGTATAAGCTGTGTTCTCAACTCTCTGACTCTGAACAGACATGCAGACACTGTCTCCCATAGTGTTCTTCTGCAGA
>NW_010393725.1:58052-59134 GCF_000710305.1 Buceros rhinoceros silvestris | reverse complement strand
TTTTTGCTCCCTATTTACACGCAGTTTGCTCAGCCATTTTATTTTTTTCCTTCCCCCGAGTATGTAGCAAATATTTAAAAGAAAGAAAAGAAAGAAAGAGGGAAAAATAAATTCAGACGTCCTTTTGCTCGTTTTGATGCTCGCGAACTGTAATTTTTAGAAGCAAGAAATAGAAGGAAAAAAAAAAACCCCGAAGTTTTCTCCCCAAGGACCGAGACCATTCCACAAACTGAAGCGCTGCCAGCAGCATATGCTTTTTGCAAGAATAATTGAAACCATTAACTGGAGAGCACAGAATTCTTTTGAAAGTCTGCCAGTTATTTGCGAGTAACTTCGGCAGTGGCACAAAATATAACACTTATATTTTAACTTCTACAATTGCACTTTTAGGAGCTGGCCTCTAATTTGATTTTCAGTTGTTCTGATAAGATTTCTATTTTATGATTGGCTTTATGTTTAATTCTTGTTTAAACAAACACGATTTGACTTAAATGAAAACCTAAGTGCTGATGAATAGGAGTTCTACCAAAGCAACAAGTTAGTTATTTCTTCACGTTTAACTTGAATTCACTTTTTTACCCTTTTTTTAAAAAAAAAGAAGAAAAAATAAGATCAGCAGTAGCTACTGCCCTGCAGAAGGGTGCGATTGCTGGCGTTTTAATTTTTGTTTTTTAATATGGCTGTGAACGTCTCCCTGGTTCGTGATACAAAATGGCTGACGTTAGAAGTGTGTCGAGAGTTTCAGAGAGGGACTTGTTCTCGGTCTGATGCAGAGTGCAAGTTCGCCCATCCGTCACGGAGTTGCCATGTGGAAAATGGTCGAGTTATTGCCTGCTTTGACTCCCTAAAGGTGAGGACTGTCACGCGTGCTTTCCCGAAGCTCTTGATTTCCTTTCTTTTCCGAACGGCTCGGCGTGCCGGGTGTGGGATGTGCAGAACAACTGTGTGCTGCTCTGCTTCTGCAGGGAGGACGCTGTCGGTGCGGGGTGTCGCTGCCGAAAGCCAGGCTGAGGCTGGCATCAGGTGCCACCGCCTGGAGTGCCAGGCGTCGCGGGGGGAGCGAGGATTTTTACCTAGAGCGG
>NW_010393725.1:28768-57954 GCF_000710305.1 Buceros rhinoceros silvestris | reverse complement strand
GTTCCCGATGGCAGCTCGGTCTGATGTAGCTGTCCTCGAAATGGAGAATGCACGTTGTGGGCAGCAGATGAAACTGGAATGAGAAGAGCAGAGAATTGAAACCCGGTGCTTTAATTTGTGTCCAGAGCACAGCGGCTGCACATTCGGCAGAGGGATCTGAAATGTGCTTTTAATGAGCAGAAACGAAGGCAGCATTTTAAGATAATGAATCAGCTCTCTGTGTATTTCCTGGAGACGGAGCTACAGATGCACTCTAATGCTGTGCTGTAGATGAGGAATAGCCAAAATATTTGGAGAGCAGCGCTCCCACAAAAACCGGCGCTGGGAAAATGCTTCTGCAAGGGATGTGCCAGCATGATGCCTCTGCTAGGCCTGTCCGAGTCACAGCTGAGCCTTTTTGTTAGTGTTCATCCTTGCAGGGATGATTTTGCAGTCAGCGTATGGCTGTTGGAGCTCCAGGGTGACTTCCAAAATTTACCAAATGCAGGGGGTCCGAGTCCAGACGGGGGACTCAGGGCGGGGGGAAGTAGGCATCTCTCCTTTGGGGTGCTTCACGTGCTTCTCAGGAGAGTAACATCCTCTTCTTTTTTTTTTTCTTTTTCCCAAAAGTGGTGCTTCTCAAAGATGTTTTAAATGGGATGGTAAAAACCCTGAGATGCTTTTGAGAACTCTTGATGTTATGTTTAATGTTTTGATAAGAGTAATTAACCTCTTGGAATTTCTAGAAGAAATCTGGTAAATTTTACAAGCTTGAAAGTTTTCTCCGGAACGTCAACTGTTGCTTGAAAAGATTTGAGTTTATTTTTATGAACATAATGAGTAACAGAACTGGTGGAATTATGTATGCACAGGTTCAGACCGGGGCTGGATCTGGTCTAACACGGATTTATCCATTTTATTACTGTTTGTGGCTTCTTTATATTTTTGCTTCTATTTCCTTTTGCCAAGAAGCTCAAGCTTCCTATTTGCATTCAGTTTTTCTCTTTTTAATCTCATATAGTGACTTTCAAATGTTCGTTTATGTTGCTGGTTTGCTGATTGGGAGCGACAGATATTTTTATCGGAGGAGGAAAAAGATTCGTGTTCTCTATGCCCTTCAAACCTCTGAATTGTAGCCAGTGGCAGTGCAGACACTTTAAAAGATATTTTTATATGGTTATAGCATTTATTTGTGAACTGAAAGGACTCCTATCATGCTGTGTGGGGTAGTACCATGCCCCTTGCAGAACTTCCATGATATTTTCAGCGTCCCAGGGAGGTGTCCCAAGTGCAGCCACCTAGTCTGGCTCAGCTCTGAGCGGTGCTGTAGTCCAGTGTCACCTGGTGGGTGACGCTTCTCCACGTGTGCCATTTGCGGTGCAGTGTCTGCAGCATGCCCAGGCTCTCTGTGCTGGCCCTTCTCAGCACAGCTGGGGCTGTGCAAGGCAAAGTCTATGGGCAGCTGGGGTTGACATCCCACCCGCTGGAATGAGAAAGCCCTTCTGCTGTTTCAGCAGTGGGGAATAGGATGGGGGAATACCATGCTGAGAAAGCAAAATAAATCCCAAAGGAGCAGGGTATGGTCTTCTACAGCTCAGCGTGGTTCCCCTGTAACTGGCTGTTAAATAATGTTCTTGTTGCAATTTCCTCTTGACACAGTAGCAGATGCCCAGGATGTGCTAGTTAAGTGGCCTGAATTTTCCAGGGAACAGATTTTCCAGGCTGAGGAGAGCCTCGTGGAGGGCTGACAGCTCTGCCTTTGGGGAGGTACACCAGGAGGAGAGGTCAGACTGTGCACAGCACTTGGCCGAGAGCTGATAATGAGGCTGTTTCTGCACCTCACCTCTCGGATAAGAAGTGGGTCCTGGAGCAATGACTTCCTCCAGACCCGTGGATCTGGTAGCTCTTGCTGGGCAGAGCCCTGGTTCTCTTGTGCCCTGGAGAGGTGCAGTCCCCAGCGCCGCAGCCTCTGTGTGTGTGTGTGTGTTCACTGCATTTCCCAGGGGAGATAACTGCCCTGGTGACCAAACTCTCACACGGTGGTCTTCCTGTTCTTGGGCAGGAGCTGGGCTTCCGAAGCCATTTGCAGTGGTGTGAAGGGGCTCATGGTCAGGACGGTGACCTCCCTTACTGGGGACAAGAGCGATGTTACATTCTTAGACCTGTTAAGAAGAGGCTTTTCATGCCTGTCCTGTGGATGTCTTTGTGTGCTTAGCGGCTGTTGCCCTCCAGCAGCTGTTGAACACTGACCCTCTCTCCTGTGGAGGGTTCGATAGCTGCTTAGCGCTCTTTTCATCTTTTCATGCCCTGCATTAGCAGAACATCTGTGTTGCTTTATTGGAGACAGGATATAGGATGCTTGCAGCTAATAAGTTTTCCCGTTGTCTTGCAGCCGCCCAGGGCTTTGTTCAGAGGTTGCTTATCTGCATCCATTGTGTAGTGCTGTTGCTTGTTTTTTTTCTCACAGACCTCTTAAGCCTGAACAATACCTTCATACAGGAACTTCTGATAACCCAGCAAACAATGGTTTCACCTCGCTGGTCAGGTCACATACAGCATCTGTAGGCTTACTGCATCTCACTTTTTTTTTCCTCCTCAATTGCATGTAGCAGTTCTGTCTCTGTGGCAGTGGTAAGAGCAGTTTGATTCCAGAAGCAGTCAGGCTGCCTCGGTGAGGGTTGGTTCGTGGGTGAACCTGTGCTACCTCTCAGCTTGTGGAGACCACAAAGGACTCCTGCAGGTAGTGGGGTGGCTTCGCTGTTGCTGGGGTGTGGGGCTCAGCAGAGCATGCTCTGCAGGAGCGGTGTGTGTTTGTGCAGTGCTTTGGTCATGAAATAGCGGATCTTGATTAGGTTGGAAGTGCAGGGCTGGATCTTGCTGTCCTGAGCTGTGGCCCTTCAGAGGGGGAGTTTGCACATTTGTAGGCAGCAGAAGGAAACTTTCTCAAGCAGATTGATATGAAACTTAAAAATAGTTTCTTGCGAGAAGCTGTTCACAGATTTGAATCAGATGCCAAGAGAGCTCTCACTCTCTTCTCGTGCCTCCCCCCTCATTATTCTAGAGGAACAGTCTTTTCTGAATTAATGTGTGTGAATGGAAGGGCAAACTGCATGGCTTGGTGGAGGGCAGTGCAGAGGCACAAGAGCCGGCCACGGCTGGGCCACCCCCCTTCCAGAAGTGACCACAAGGGCTGCTGGGCAGTGGTCAGTGCTCTGCAGTACCTCCGAGGCAGGTGCTGTGGCACCTCTGAGATATTCCTAGCCAAGCAGAGAAGCGTCCTGTCATTGCTGTAAGCCCAGATGGCCTTTGGGTTCATTCACTGGCTTCTTTCCTGGGCCTGGTGTGCAAGGTCCCGTGCTTAGCTGGTCCTTTTTGCAAGGGTCAGGACGTGGTTTGCTGGCTTGTGACAGTTCATACAAAGACTTGTCCTGGTGCTGTGGTGGGCTGTCTGCAAGTGCTCCTTAAGTCATTAACCTTCCTATTCAGACTGGATCAGCTGGGTGCGTTATGAGCCTGTCTGATTCTTAATTCCCTGGCCAGCAAATTGTTAGTTGTGTCCTTCTGTTTCTAAAGCTGTCAGGAAGGAAAAAAAGCATCTTCTTTGGTCACTAGAAACACTAATGGAGCAGTAAGCTGAGAGATGGGGCCTTAGGAGACAGGGACATATATAAAAATATGTAGGTAATGCGCACCAGGTGTTCATAGTGTCTTTGATCTGCTCACACTTTGGGTATCTGCACTACGGACTTATGTTTAAAAAATTTCTACAAGCCCAGCTTTGTGAGGTGTGGGCTGGTTTTTTTTTTTTTAAATTTGCTTTATGGATGTAGATGTTTCTGTATGCAAATCAAAGTTTTGAGAAGCATTCTGAAAGACAAGAAATAGCATGCTGAAAATTTCAGGGGTATGAATTTTGACTCTGCGAGGTCTAATTTAAAAAAGATCATTAAACTCTTGCATGTTTCAAAGCAGTTCTTTTCTAGGTATAAAAATGCAAGTTGTCTGAGAACAGGCATAAAATCAGGAGTTCAAAAGTTAAAAGTTTTGTCGAAATTGTCAGTTTTCTAAAAGAAGTGTTATTATGTGTTAATAGTATTCAGAGTTGCATGGCAAGCTAAAAAGTTCACTGTGCTTGGGCAATAAACGTACCAGATGATCTTGAAGCTTGTGTACCTGAGGCTGTTCCTTATAGTTTTTATGCTAATTTGTACCTGGTTTATGCTGACTTCACCAGAATTATTTGAGACATTGGTTTGCAATCAATTTTTTTTTTTTTAAATTTAAACAAACTCCAAACTAAAACAGCTAAAAACACCCACTAAGCTTAGCATATGGTTATGCTTTTACAGAGGAAGAAGAAAGCAAACAAAGCCATAGAGATATTTTTGGAGACACTCTGACTGCATGTCTCAGCTTACTGTAATGGAGATGCAAATAAACCAAAGGAACAGTTGAGCCAAATCACCTTTGTGAGAAACCTTCACTTTTCTGTTGGTCTTTAAGGCACTTAGCTGTGTGGCAACAGCGTTTGGTGATGAGAAGTAGATCTGCAGCAGCTTTCTGCCTTGTCTGGATGCTTGTGTGTCTTATGGCACATCATAAGTGCTTTTTATAGGTGTTGAATCAAACATCTGAAAGTGGGGGAAATGTATTTAGACTCGATCTATAAGAGCATGTGCTATTGTATTTCTCTTGAAGTAGAGAGGTGCTTCAAGGAGAATAGGAGAACTCATGGGGAAAAAAAATATTTAGGTCTGATCCTGTCTTGTCTGTGGGTGACAACACGGTCCATGTTTTCGAAGCTTAATTGAATTGGCACACGCTGTGTATCAGCTCTGATATTTCTCCAGAAGTTCTTTGGTGCATGGACAGTGCTGTGGAGAGCACAGCTGGCGGTGCCTGTGGCTGAGCGTCTCCATGGCCTGCCCGGCTGGCTGGACTGCAGATGATTTCTGCTGGGTTCAGGCTGGTTACTTGGATGATGTATGACCTCCCTAGGCACGTTTAGCTTTCCAGAGAAAGATACATGCTTTGTTGCTTTAATCTGCCTAACGGATCTTTCTGTAGGACAGAGGTCTGTGCAGAACATGTTTGATCTATTTAGCATTATCTATAGGCATCTGTCTCTGATGTTCCAGCAGCCTCACTTCATTTATCCGTGACTTTTTGACAGCTGAATCGTGAGGGATGAGCACTGGTGAATGTTGCTCTGGTGGTTTAAAAGGTTGCTGCCCTTGCTTCTCTGTTGCATGTTCCTGCAGCAGGACTAGCAGGAGGGACAGAACACCTTAGATGCTGAATACACAGTCCAGGTCTGAGCTGAAGTCCCCTTGCCCTTGACTTTGTGTGGAGGTGCTGGCTGATGAACATGTGTAACTGGAAACAGGCTGTTTATCTGGTAACTCTGCTGCAGGGACAGAATAGACAGCAAGGGGCAGGAAGGTCTTATTCATTGCCAGCTACTTGTAAAGATGTAAGGTGGAGTCCTTGGCAGGCATTCCTTGTCTGTGCTTTAAAGCAAGCAGGTGATTTTTGAGGTGTGCTATGGAGGGAGAAGAGGTTGGCACTGTCCTTACCTCTACTGGATCTTTCTGCAGCTGAGCAGCCTCAGAGGAAACGCTTTATCTCAGCCTTTACATTTCCAAAAATGTGTGCTTTGTAAAACCTGGTGTTGTCCAGGCGTAACATGGCAAGAAAAGTGGGACGTCCGTAGGTTTCCTGGTGCATAGTCTAGTTCTGGTGCTGCTCTGGAGGAGTGCTCTCTTCTTAGCTCATTGCTGGAAGAGCAGAGGAAGTCCTGGGAGTACTGTGTATCTCTGATGGAAACAGTGAGACCTATCCCAACACAGAGGGTTCTCCTGGAGATAAGAGCTGGAGGGGCTATCAGTGCAACACTTGTAGTAGTAGTTAAATACTTGGAGTTCGCATTTTCTTAATTGATTACGGTTGGACAAGTTCCTCCTGAAAGCGTGGGTTCCTCATATGCCAGATTTGCCTGCTTAACAGACCTCAAACTCATACTCATGTGGAAGATGGATATTAGATAACTTGGGGTGTTTGCTTTGCAGTGGGTGCTTGGCAAATCTAAGCGTCTGTGTTGCTTTTCCCATCTAAAGCTGTAGGACTGTTGTACTGCCTTGGTCAATGTGAACACATTCAGTAATGTGTGCTAATACTGGTAAAGTGAGTGAAAGTCGCTTCGGAACACTTTTCTCCCCGTCTGATGTGTTTTCCTGTGGAAAGTAATACATCTTTTCCCACCATCCTCTTCCACCTCCTGTGGATCTCTTGCATGGTCCTACATCTGACTCCTTTGATGTCACAAGTCAGCATGACTCTTCTGCTGCCGGTTGCGTGGCATGCTGAAGCCAGGCCTAGGAGTGGGAGTCTCCCACACAGTCTTCTCACCCTCGGGGTGGCTTTGGCCTCACGAATATCAAAGCATTGGTGGGGAGGAACCTTGGTGGGTCTTTGGTGCCCAGCTTGTGCTGCAAGGTGAAGTCATTGGGACTCTTCTGCCCTCCCATGGATACCTGTAAGGGAAGAGTCTTGGAAGCCCTCCTGGAGTGCCTGAGGGGTGGGCAGCCCCTGCTGGGGTGAAGCTGGGGTTTGATGACTCAGGAGGATGCTTAACAGATCTCCTGTTTGGGGCTTGCACAGTCACAGAGTAACACCAGGTCTGGCCTTGTGTTTGTAGACGTATCCTCTGAAGGTCTTTTGTTACTGGACACGGAGAACAGCGTCCGTTCTGACCCCACGTATCTCCTGAGGGCTTGCCTGCATAGGAGCAGGTGCCTTTGCTGTTAAGCAATGTTGACGGGTGCCAGTCTCATGTGTGGTGTCCCTGGGTCAGGTTCAAGAGGCTGGCATATTGGGAGGCACTTGCAGTGCAAGGGGCAAGCACAGGACCACTGTCCTTTTCTTTCTTCCTGCAGCTAACGAATTTATTATCCTTGGGCCTCAGACTTGTGTGCATCTTCTATTGAACGTGGTGGAAAGCAGGGCTGTGGCCACAAATTTGTCCTGAGACCTCACTTTGGAGGCCAGCCTCTTTGGGGAGGCCAAGCAAATTCAGCGTGGGGTTTTCCTGCCAGCCTGGCCTCTCCTCACCAAGCCAGCCCAGGCAATGAAGGGCCTCTGCTTCTGTCTGCAGCTCATGTTGCCCTGGTCTTCTCCCTGTGGCGTGAGCAAACCGCCATCCTCAAGCATTTACATTTACATCCTCAGCAGCATTTACATTATTAATATCAACCAATTGTAACCTTGGTTTTCTGGTTGGGAAGATGATGGTAAAGTGCTGACTGCTACTCACACTTGCCTAAAAAAGCAGGAGAGAAATTCTTTGGGGATGTGACTCTAAACCCTTCTGAACTGCTGTGTGCACTTAAGCAGATACATTTTGAAACCTTTTATGGACATATTGCAATGGTGCACGGGCTGTGGCATGCCACCTCCTGCTCCTAAGGCTTACTTTCCTTTTTTAAGGGCAGAGCCCTCCAGACTGAGGTTCCAGTTCTGCAAAATACTTAAGCCTGATTTTAAGCTCTGTAGAATTCGTGTGGGCAGCAAAGAGCTCCTTGTGCTGAAGTGAGCTGTTGCATCAGGTTTTGAGAGAGGAAAATGGTCTTAGCCATTCTACAAAGGGGGAGAACTGCCTGTGGTTGTTTCTTCTGCTACCTTTGGTTTCCCAGTTTGGGAGAGTTTTTTGCCTGTGACCCACTCCATGTGCAGTGTGGTGCTCTGCCAGCCCCAGGGGTTTCCTCTGCACTGGGAGGTGAGAGATGGGGTGCTGAAGCCTGACTAGCAAGCTGCAGCAACATGTGTGTTTACCCTTGCATGGCTGGCTGTGAGAAGATGGCAAAAAGAGCATAGAACGGTGTGTGTTTTAAAAGTCAGCTCTGGCACCTCAGTGGGTGCCATGTGGCAGGCCATGGCACTGCCAGATCCACCTGGGGAAGGAAGTTCAAGCTTTACATCCTCCAGCCCTGATCTACAGCAGTCACTAACACTGAGATTCAAAGAGATGCTCCAAACCTACTAGTCCCTATCCCTGGAGAGTGTTTAGGGCAAAGGGGAATCTTGAAAACATGAAGCCATGCTTGGCCGTGGTGTCCTGACTAGCTGCTGTGTCAGTGAAGCTACCTAGTTACTTCTCCTGCGCATGATTGCATTAGCCTGGCGAAACCAGCTCGGGGAAAGGTGGTGGAAGATGCCTTCGAGGAGAGTGACTCTGAACAAGCATGCAAAGTTAGTGGATTTCTTCAGCAGCACAGCAGCAGTTTGATGTAATCCCTTTGCTGACAGTAGCTTTCTGCCACTTGTTCACCCATCTGAAGGAGGGCACAGTAATATGTATTTATGTAATTGAGCTGTTTGGAAGCTTTAAAATAGATATAAACGAGATGTACCAGGCTTTCTGGAGAGCCCATTGTCTGACATCTCCCTCAGAGCATTTAACTAAGTGGTTAGATTTCCAAGTGAGGAGCTGAGATCTTTGAAAATCTGTCCCTCTAAATATTGTTATGTTGTTACTGAAATAAATGCTTTGAGGCACTTGTGTGAATGTTGCCCCATACAGGCAAGGTTTTATTTATGGCTTATTAATGTTGTTTTATTGCTGTTCATAAAAGAGCAAAGAACTAGGCACTGACCTACTGCCGTGCCCCACGTAGCCTCTTGTGGCATGTCTGATGATAGCCTTTTCATTATGGGAAAGGCCAAGGATTTGGAAAACCAGGTTGCAAAGCTTGTGATGATGCAGATTGCTTTAAAGTGTTGTAATGTGCCTAATTACTCTTTTTGACCTCACAGGAGCAGTACAAAGAAAATGTCTTTGAAGGCTGAGTGGAGCTGAGCTACTGTAGTAACTAGACTCTGGGTGTTTTAGACAGATGTCCTAACTGAGTAAGCATTTCAAACCCTGACTCCTCCTAAATGAACAGCTATCGACCGTGGTTAGTTCTTCTGCAAGCTTACCTGTCTGCTATGAAAGCCTCCTCTCCTGTAATAGAAGCTTAACTGTATCTAATGTGTTACAATAGCAAAATCTTTCCGCTGCCCATGCAGCAGAAAGCACATGCCACAAAGTAGTGCTGATTTCTGCTCTCAGGAACCTTGGCGCTTTACTCCCCACTCTCTGAACGTCTGGTTGGTGTTTGGCCTTGGTTTTGTGTTTCAGTGGCTTGGTTACTTGGTGTCCCCACTGTCAGAGAAGCTGGAGGCTGTGATGCTGGAATGATGGATTTTTAACCTCTGTGTTTTTACCTCCTCTGTCTGAAGCCAGCACCTAGGCATGGCTCTGTGCCATTTCCTGTGTGCGTGAGCTCTGAGCTGGAAAGCTGGGAGCTGGAGGTGCCTTTCTGCAATATTTAACTTAAAGCTGAGAGAAAGGTGCGTATTCCTGAGAGGGGAGAATCAGCTTGCTGGGATGTGAGCGTACTCAGACCAAGCAATTCCCCAAGTTTGTAGTGAAATGTTGCAGCAGATGGCCTGCTTACAATGCAGGATATTATTAGAACCATGATCGGTGCTAATAAGGTCATTGGTGGTGGGGGAGGAGGTCAGTGTCTGACCTTGTTTGAAAGGTGGCAGCCTGTGCTCTGAGGGAGAAGTTTTTCCTGTTACAGCAGTGGAATGTGGATGTTTAAAACAAGCTGCTTTATATATTAATCTGGCTGCACAGTAGAGAGGAAGACCCACTACCCAGCCCAGTGTGACTGCTGGGGGGATGCTGCAGGGCTGCTGGCCCCATCCCTTGCTGAGTAGCTCTCCACCATTGAAAAGTAGAGACAAATTCTGCTTTAATTAACAGTCCTGAGAATGGGAACCAGGAGCAGTTTAGCTAGTCCTGCAGAATGGGTATGGTATGACATGGTATCACTAGTCAGATGACTGGTCAGTGGTGTGCACCAAGTTTTATCATGCCTCTGATCACACTTACCTGAACGTACTCTGGATTAATACAACACTTTAGCTGGTCTCTCCTATACAGGTATCAAAAAAAGCCCCAAAATAGCTGCTACAGACAGAGGTTTTGGGATCAGCTGAGCTGCATCAGTGATGCCCACATCTCTGCCCAGCAGTACCCACACCAGGTTTTGATGAGGATTTAAGCCATTAGCCCAAACTGCGCTGCTTTAACTCTATTTGTCTCCTTACTTCTGCTTTGAGTGAGCAGCTCTGGGGTGCTGTGAGTAGTTCTGGGTTCTTATGAAGAGAAAACAGCTCTCAGAGGGGCAGTTGAGAAAGCATGGAGTATCTAGCTGGAGTGGAGGAGATGCCGTGGGGCAGCACAGACTTGGCAGAGCTGCAGCCAGCTTGCCTGAGAGTGCAGCCGTGCTTCCCTAAGCCCCTGTTATCCGTAGGGGCATGGCTGGTGCTGAAGAGAGTCACACGGAGATTAGGCCCTTAAAGAGCCCCAGAACAACTGAGCAAAGTTTGAAAACAAAACCTCAGCATGTAATCCCAGCTGCGCTGGCCGATCCCGCCGACCGGCGTTTCTTCCTCTTGCTTTCAGCTCCTGAAGGATCAGAGCGTGAGTAAAGCCTGCTTTCTTGCCGTTAAGTGATGCTTGATCCTGCTTGGGCGGTTCGTGCAACATTGTGCTGTGTGCAGTGCTTGGGCTCTGCTCCCAGGGTCCCTTCCACATGGTGCTGCAGATACCGGGACATTTCAGTGCATGCAGCAGTACTTGGGCAGCCAGGGCAGCAGGGAGTTGAAAGCTGGAAACATAGGTGAGCTTTCAAGGAAGGCTTAGAAGGTCATCCAGATATGGCAGAGGTGTTCAAGGTCAGCCGTAGGAAGGAAACTGCTTTCCTTCCCCATGGGGGAATCTTATTTCACAAAACAGTGGATTTCCAAGACAGAGAGTTGTCTTTGGAGGGCACGTCGCTCCTTCCCAAATGCAGTAGGAAAATGTGTTAAAGGTGCATCTGGTGCTTTCTGCCTGAGCCCTTCCAAATCTTGCTCCCATGGCACAGGAGTTGCAGTCTTATGCCTTGTTTCTCTTTTCTGCTGTTTCCTCCTCAGCCTCCAGGCTTTTTTGTCCCAGAGCCCCTCCTGCAACTCCCCTGTCCTCTCCTAGTTGTGGTGTCTAGGCAGGGACTGAACAAGACAATCCTTGAAGTCTCTTGCTCTCTGCTTCTTCTGTTGCTTCAGCAGTCATTTTTATTTCTCGGTGCATCTGGTACCTTTGCAGATGAAGTAATCATCCTGGTTATCTCTCTGCAGACTTTGGCTCCCTGCTGTGTCAGTCGTGTTGCCTATAAAGCCTCCATGGCATGCTGCAGGATGAGAGCTAGAGCAAGGCAAGCAGGCTGAGTGACTCAGAGATGCTTGGAGCAGAAGAGCTGTCAGGGTTGATAAAAGCAGGAAAGGGGTGTTTGGAACCTTCACTGAGCTAGGGAAGGAGGTGGTGGTGGCGGTGGGGAGGTGCAGAGCAACTCCCCAGAGCACTCTGCTGGAGGACAAGGGAGCTCGGGGATGCATTAAGGACCCCTGCCACCCATCACTGTCAGCTTTATCAGCATCTGCTGGCTGGCGCAGAAGGGTGTGGATTACCCTGCAGCACCAGCACAGCCTTCCTGCCAGCTCCACGTCATGCTTCTGTCACTGGAGCCCACTCAAACTGCTCCTGTGCCACAGCTGGGAGAGTTGAAAGGGGGGAAAAAGTCCCTTGAGGGCTGAGGCAAATGGGCAGGATTGCTTTTAGCTAGCGATGCAGAGATGGGAAGGGCAGCTTGCCTGCTGCTGAGAGGCAGGAGCTCAGAAAGCATCAAGGGCATCCACAGCTGCAGCTCTGCAGCTTCAACAATCCAGCGTAGAGTGGCTGGCATGCAGTCCTGGTGTTGCTGAGGCTTCCCCCGGCTACCTGGGCTTTTTCCACCAAGTCTGGTATATTCAGACTGAAAACTCTTCAGGCTGGGACCGCCTCGTTCTGTGTTTGGGTGGTAATCGGAGCAGGACCCTGAGCTGTAGCATCGATGAGTATTTGTATTCCCACAGACAAAAAATCCCCTGCTGTGGCCTTGTGTGATAAAGCACAGATTGAATTAAGGGGATTTTCATTGTTGTTGTTTTGTGTTTCTCTGCTTGAGTTTTTTGAACAGTCCATGGTAATGTAAAATCTTTAGAAATCTTTACTCAGAATAGAGCTCACATTAGGTAGGACAGAAACACTGCTGGAAATTTTTTGTTATTTTGAGTGTGCTAATTCTCAAAGAATTACTTTAAGCATCCTTTCAGAGCTTAGCCCAGCCAGTGGAAAATTGTTAGTACTTTTCTTAATATTCCTTCTTTCTTTGTATCAGAGGTACTTGCACAAAAGTCTGTGCAGGGATTTCCGCTGGGGCCCCATCAGGAGTCCATCTATCTTGATTTAAGTGAGTGAGAGCATTTTTTCCAGCTGGGTGTTCACTGAAGTCAGCACCAGTTGTGCTGCATTCCAGACTCACTAATGACACTGGAGCTTCTTTGCAGCTACTCCTCTCACATGGCCTGAGAGGCTGCAGATGTCCTCAGGAAAGGTCGCTCTTCCTTGCAGGAAAAAATGTCTCCTAGCCTGATCCAGTATGGGCCCATCTCACCTGAAAGCAAATGAATGTTTGCTTCACACCTGACTCATCATAGCTGTACCTGATCACGGTAGCAAAAGGTCTTTTTCTTGTTGCCCTCTTAGGAAGGGATTGTGCGTGTCCAAAGGTCTCTCTTGTCAGTGGCAGAAGCAGAACAGATGAGATCACATGTCTGCCTGCCTAAGTCATGTTGTTGAGATTGCTTTCTACTAGAAAACAGCCTTTAAAAGCTAATCCTTGCATTCCTCCTTGCTACAAAAGGTTGAGCATCAGGCAGTCTGTACTGCACTGGTGACCGGGACAAGGATAAGCAGCAGCTCAGAATAGAAGTTGAGGGCAGGAGTTGGAAAAGAAGGAGCAGTAATAAGGAGAGGACAGAAAAAGGCCACAGTAATTCAGTCAGTTTTCTTTTTGTTACTGAACCCTCAATAAGCAAGTGTGTCCACACAGATGTGCTGTAGTTCCTTCTACCCACCTGCACCCCAGCTTTTCTCTTGTCCTCTCAAACCTAAATAAGTGAATCTGACAGTTATTAAAAACACAAACTCCAAAAACCCAAGCAAATGAAATCAAAACCCTGATCAGTTCCATTCCTCTCTATCTTCTGGGACAGATGGACAGAGACACATGCCTGTGCACACATGACACATTCCTTTCTTAGCTGTTCTGGCACTTACACCAGTGCCACTCAGAGGAGAACTGAGGTCTGGATTTCTGGCAGGGCAAAAGTTGCATCCCGCAGGAGAAAATGGATAGGTCCACAAAATACGGCTGTAAAACTTTTCAGTGTCCTATTCTACAGCTCCTCTTACAGGAGAGGGAACAGATCTAATCAGTGGCTACACAGAATTAACCTTTTAGTGTCTGAAATAGCTTTCTACAAAATACATTATCAGTTAATCCCCGTTCCTGGCCCTGTGTGGAGAAAACGGCCCACTCTTACTAGGTTTTGGGGTCTTTGGGCTGTACATCACCATAGTGATTTTGAATTCTGGGTAGGTAGGTCAGCATGGAGTACAGGATGAGCAGAAAGCCTCCTCGAGCAGACTCCCTTGCAACCTCCATGTTGTTGTCTTGTGTCCTGGGAAGTTTATGACTTGTCTGTGCTCAGGTAGGGACAAGAGCAGGGATCTGCTTTGGCTGAGCGAGGTAGGGAGTGTGAATCTGCATGAGATTGGATAACACTCTGGGAGAAGAGGAGTCTGTGAGGAGTGCTGTGATTAGGACTGGTAATTTGTTCTGGCTGAAGCTGTTTTAATAAATTTGTCATAAATTAACAGGTTTTCAGATGTTGACACGGAATTTGGCTTCCTGTCCCTTAAGGCTGGCTGCCTGCCTGGTGCTCGTGACTAGTGCATGTGAACTGCAGTTAAGTACATCTCACTGTTCACAGTTTTAGCCCAGAACTGTGTTATTGCCAAATTCTCCCTTTGCCCATGGAGATGGCAGTACTTTATCTTTGGTGTTTCAAGCCCATCGTGGTTACCTCCTTGGGAAAAGGAGTCCTGTTGCTGCTGCAGTTTACTGCACTGCTCTGCGGGTGCAACTTCAAACAAACTGCCTTAACCTCTCCCATTCACTTGAGATGGTGGCAAAGATCGGTCACATACCTGCTTTCTAGTGCCAGGCAGTTCTTAAAGAGCACTTCTGAAGATGTTTTCTTAAAGGAAAAATTCCCTCTGTGACTTAAATGTGCATATGCTACTGGCTTTAATAAATAACACGCTAAAATAGATCAGTCTGCAAAAGCTAACCGAGGTGGAATATTTGCCTAGGGCAAGGCAAGCTTTCTTTTTGTTTGTTTTTTTTCTTTTCTTCTTTGTTTTTCTTCCTTCCTTTCTCTTGAAGCCTTGCTGCCTCCTTGAAGGAGGGCTGCAATTCAGTGTCACTTGGCTTGGATGCCCTCTTTGGAAGCCAGGGCCCGTGTGAGATGTGTGGTCCTGGCTGGCTGTGCAAGAGCTCTCTTGAAGGTGCTCTTTGTATCTGTGTCTTTAATCCTCTGATCAGCAGCAAGTTCATTATACCATGGGTGTGAAATCTGAGGCCTGGCACTGACTGGAAAGATTTGGGATCCTGCTCAGAGATGAGTGAGAGCATGCAGAGTTGGTGGCACTTGGTTGGCCCTTCTCCTGGTAGCCTGATAGCTTCTCCTTAAAGCTGGAGTGAAGGGGAGGTGGAGTGCTGTGCCCGAACCTGCCTGGCATGTCTGGCTGAAACAGGAGCATGAGAACACAGCTCGGGCGTTGGTAAACTTAACTGTAGCTGGAGGGGCACTGCTATGGGAGAAGGTGGCTGGGGGGTGGCCTTCAGCAGGCAAGAGATGAACGGGAAGCAGTGAAGGGAGCCAAACAATGGGACAGAGAGGAGTGAGAGTAAAAGAGGAGCTGGGGTCATCAGTGGGCAGCCATCAGGATGAGGGGCAGAAATAGCTGGCTTTGCTCTCTGCATCTTTGCTGTTGGGAGGATTTCAGCCAAGAGCAGAAAAGAGCCCTCTGCCCGGCCTCTGATGGATGTCTGGGAGCGTATCTTGGCTTGGAGTGGCAACCGAGGGTATCACCCTCTGCCTGCTCCCCTGCAGTCACCTCCTTCAGGGGCTTAAGCTGATGCACAGAGGGACTATTGTGTCCTATTCTGGTATCTCTTGGTGTTTCCAGCTGAAAGGTGGAAAGCTGGGATGGCAGTGCTGTGGTGGTCCCCAGCAGGAGTGATCAGCAGCCAGCATCCTTCCCTGTTCAGTGCTGCAGCATTACGCCCTGACAGCCCCTTGATAGCTGAGGCTGAAGCACGTCCTGCAAGGTTATTTTTTTCCAGAGTGAAGATTCTCCCTGGAAATTGTCAGCCCAGATGGAATTAATTTTTAAAGTTTTTTCATTTTTTTGAAAACCAAGAATCTGTTTATGCCCATTAAGCTGTTGCTTTCCGAGTAAAGCAACAACACAAACAAAAATTGGGCTAATCCTCAGTTGATAAATGATTATATTCTGCCAAGATTTTTAAAAAAAAAACCCAACACAAAACCAACAAAACCAAAATGCAGCCACCCACAAACATTTTATTTGGAGTTCCGTTTTGTTCTCTAAAATGCAGCAAGAATGAGGTTTCCTGAGCGTGGCTTGGCCCTCCGCAGGACAGGAGGGAGGGTTTGGGTCCAACACTCAGTTACCAATCTCTGCGCTTCCCTGATTGCCTTCTCCCTTGTGTAAACTCAGGGAGTGAGGCTGCCAGAGGTGGTCACGCGTCCCGTATTTGTATTCATGAACACGGTGCTTTAACATTTATTCTCCTGGGCTTTAATGTACTTTGCTTGGTTCTGTCTACGTGTGATTCGCCTGGTGCAATTGTAATATTCAACAGACACTGTAGGTAGAGGAAGGTCAGAAGCATCAACTTTCCATATGACCTTGACAGATTCAATCAGCTGGTGAAAGTTGTAGAATTGGATTATGGGATTTGCAATGAAAAAGTGGTTTAAGGGACAAGAGAAAATACACTTGGTATTTTCAAAAGCTGGCCTGATGTACCAGGGACAGAACTGAGGGAGACGAAAGATGGAAGACATATTAGAAGCTTTATTTTGTTTGTTTTTCTGTGGGGTTTTGTGGTGTTTTTTTAATACAGTGCTTGTGCAATATTGTTCCAGAGACTGGCATGGGCTTTTTGTAATTTATTACAGGAGAAAAATCAATGACATTCCAGTGTTTCTATCTTCCAGGTAGAATTGATTTCTTTACTTACAAATAGTCCCACACTGAAACGTTCACCCACAGGAATATTAACATTGCAGGATGTCACCTGCTTTGTGTCCTACTCTAAATACATGCAGTGATCCCAGGGCTAAACATGCTCTCAAACGTGCTCTCTTTACCGGGCGCTAAATGCCTGCCTTCGTAATTGTTATCGATCAGTTGCTTGTGCAGGTCTGTGGTCAGGGATGTCTGTAAAAGCTTATTTTGCCTGAAGAGAGCCTGTATGTGATACTGTATTAAAGAAACCTGTTTTATTGTGCTTTTAACTTTCCTGAAACTGGGAGAGTAGTGGAATAATACTTGGAAAACATAAAAAACAATAAGTTCAGAACTCTAAATCGATGATACTTCTATTCTGTTTCAACCTCATTTCAAATGTGTGGTGGTAACAGACTAATACGGTTCACAAAACATGGCCTAATCAAAATATATTGGAGGATACAAAAGAAAAGAGCTCGATGAAGTCTTTATTTCTCTCTTTTGTGGAATGAGATTGCTGTTCATTGCAAGTAGTAATCTCTCAGATAAACATGTTTTTCTGCTGTGTGACTCTACAGCTTATAAAAAATATGCTTTAACAGTGCCGTACGCTTTCAATATATATTTCTTGGGCTTGGTAAACACTGTCCATTGTTTGGAGCAAGCAAAAATGTTCCACAAACCAAAAATGTTAAAATCAATACACGTTTCTCATTGAGCATAACAGAGCATACCATTGGCCTGAATGAAGAGAGCTTGGCAGGAGAACAGAGCTGAACAGAGTTGTCAAGATGTTAAAAATATAATGAAGGAACTACAGGGCTATTTCCCCAACAAAATAACTGCTCCGAGTTTGTAAGAGCCTTGAAGTATAACAAACAGCCTGGAATGAAAATCCTGCGTGAAAGCAGGACAGCCACGACCTCTTTGTGCTGTCCTGGGGAATTTCAGCAGAACATTGCTGTATTCAGCAATGTGCAAAAGTAAAACTTCACTCACAGCAGCTCTTGGCTTCCCTAATTGCCAGGTGAATGAGGATTTGGGAGCTTAGGCTGGTGCCTGTGGCTGCCTAGAGTCTGCTGAAATACAGTAGTTTCATGACACCCCCCCCCAGTTCTAATTAAAATTTTTAAATATGGTGGGTTGATAGTACTTGTTTAAATACTTGAGCTCCATGCTAACAAGTGATCCTTTCTGTATGGAGCTGGGTTTGCCTGCTGAGTTCAGCGGTTTGAAGTTCTTGGCAGTAGCTGTGAGTAACTGTCACTGGTTAAGGTGATACCAAAAAGGGAGACAAGGGTGTAGAAACGCTTTGTTTTTCTCTTCTGCTCTGGTTTGAGCTGTGCAACAAAAACAAGCTTGACAAATATTCTGAGGCTGCAGACTTTGAGTCCTAGATAAGCGTGTTTGAATTCCGGCAGAGTGAATCTGATCTTGAGAAACCCCCTGTCCAAGTACTTTGCTGTTTTATACACGCTGTTTGAAAGGACTGGCATCTGCAGCAGGGTTTGTCCATGCTGTGCGTCTGTTTGTTCCCAGTATTTGCATCTGATGACTGGCTCTTACCCTGATGTAAGTAAGTGAAGTGATGTTATGTGCTCAGTGTATTTATTTTTATATGTACTGGTGAAATTACTCAGCTGCCAAAGTGTTTGTGCCATGTGATGGAAGTATGCCCCCCGCTTGGGTGAAGTGCTGCTGTTCCTCACCTAATGGCAACCTGTCCTGTTGTACAACAGGTAGATGATCAAAACCCTGTCAGCTTGGCCACGTACTACAGTAACTGTGCATCTGGTGGCAAGGGGCAGCTTGCTTTCCAGTCCTGTGATGGAGGAGAAGGCTTTTGCACAGCATATTCCCCTGAGCCAGTGGCACACAGGGACACAGCCTTTTCAGCCCTGATTTGCATCAGTGATAGGAGGTTGGTTTTCATGGAGAAAGGCCTGAATGACAAAGAGAGGGAGGTGTTGCACGTCTCTAGCTGTGTTTGTTCAGCAGTCCCCTCACCTGGCTGTTGGCAGCTTTTGTCTGGACTCAATACAATTGCAAAAATGATGCTGACAGGTTTTTTTCCTCCTGTCCTTCCTTCTATCTCCTTGTAAAGCAAAAATATCCCAGCAGAGCAGTCACACAGGTGAGATGGGAAGGCTGAAGAACAGCACCAGTGTCCAGGAGCCAGGGATTTTTGTCTGTTCTTCCTATACCTTCTGTGTTTTTCTAGCTCACGGTACATGAAGTGAGCGAGACCATACCTGGACTGAAGTGGTTGTGTTTGTCTGGCCTCCTTTTTTAAAGTTGTGGAGCAATATAACTTTTTTAAGCCCAAACACCCACATTTACTTGTTTACTTACTGGTTGTTCTCCCAGGCCTCTGCCCCACAGCTGTAGGGAGAGGAGAACTGGGACTGTGCAAAACACACCAGTCTCACTTCAGCAAGGCGAACGCAGCGCATCTGCTTTGTTTGCTCACATGGCTTTCTCACTGCCTTGCACTTGCACATGCCCATGCCACTGAGCTTTGCTTTGAGCTCTCAGTTCAAAAGGACCTAAAATTCTTGTCAGAGCTGCCAAATGTCACCTGCTTTCGTTTGAAATCATGCAAAACATCAAGGTTCACTCATTTCAGTCAAAATCAAGTCTAGGCTTGGTCAGAAAAGGCTTGACCTGAGGTTGAAGCCATGAAATTCAGTCACTGTTTCAGCAACCAGCTGGAGCTGCCTCGGGAATGCTGGGAGCATTCATAGCCCTGGGAGCTTGTGACAGATTCAGGTTTTTCCACTGAAGCTGTGTGGAAAGGCAGGTCTGACTCTTGTCCTCTGTACCCCAACAAAAGACACATCCCTGTTGGCCTGAGCAGCCCTGGGTCAGAGCTGACATGCTGCTGTTGCAGCTCAGAGCATCATTCAGAACAGCGTAAAATCTGAAGAGGTTTCTCGCAGGGAGGATGAGTTGGGCCAAAGCAATACCTGGGGATGTTTTAGCAGTTTTCTTCTCATTCCTCTGCATAGGCTCAGGGAGGTGGTTCTTTGGACCCAGAGGTCGGAAGTTCGAAGAAGTAGGCAAAGTGCATCCCAGAGGCACTGCAAACAGTGGTTTGTGCTTTTTATGGGCTCTTTAAATCCTCTTGCTAGCAAATTGTGTATTCATGAACTGTACTCGTTCCTAGCTAGAACATGCATTTCACAAGGTCTGTATCATCCGTACCTGGAAGCTACCAGACTAACCTTAACTATAGCATTTTTATCTGCATACATTGAAACTGCTGTCTGATAGGAAGTCTGCGTCGTTTCCCTTCTCTTTGAGGCGGATTGCCATCTGGTAATGCTAACTAGAAGATAAGTTTTGCTTTTCAGCTATGATCTGTTCGCAGCAGGTTCCACATCATAACAGGATCTCGGTAAATGGGTGTTACACCTGCATTTGAAAAATGTCAGCAACTAGCTGTGCTGTATTTTTCTTTTTTTATTGCCATTACAAGTAACTTCAGACCACCAGCTTCTTTGTACCCAACATTGTGTACAAATGCATGCCTGATGGTGGGAGGAATGCTGGCCCAGGAGGGATGCAGATAACTTCCCAGATTCATGTGGTGTCCAGAGAGGAGCAGAAAAAGCAGTGGAATTGGAAAGCCTTTGAGCTGTTTTTTTCAGTGAGACCAAGACGATGGGGTGCTGGCATTAGATTTGTTAATCTTTGTGGCACAAATCAGTTTCCAAACAAGTCAGAGAACAAAGCATAGGAGAAACTTCTATGTGACAACCCACAGCATCTTGGAAAACTGAGTTCAGTGGCATTCTGGAAAGATGTACTTGGCGAGACCGTTCAGTTTTGTTTTGATGACTTGAACGATGGAATAGAGAGAGTACACGTGTTAAATTGCTGGGATGCTCTGAGCTACAGACACGTTAGAGAACCAGATGTGCAGTTGCAGATAATCTTGACAGGTTGAAAAAGTAGTCCCCAAAATAGGGGTGTGAGTCTAATAAAAGCAGTATGAGGTACTGCATTTAAGCGAATCAGCCGCATGATACAGGATGTGGCATAGTGGGGCAGGCAGTAGTTCTGGAAAAGCCTTGTTGAGAGTGAATTGAAAATGTTACACTATTAGAAGGAAAGAAAATGTCGTGCAGGGCCATATAAGTAGTAGTGTTATCTGCAGGATGTGGAAAAAAACCTTTGAACCTGCACAGCACTGGTGAGTGTTTAGCTGGAGTTCAGTGCCCTGTGCATGCACACGTGTCAGCAGGGATGCAGGCTGACTGGGGGAGCAGCCTGATGAAAGCCTTGGAGACTGTGCTCATGAAGTTGAAAGAGCGTAGATTGCATAGTCGAGAGCAGAGAGGCTTGAGGAACGGGGATGTGATGCAGCCTTTAAGTATGGGCTGTTTCTCAAAGAGGGAGGGAATAATTCCTGTTCAGACCCTCTGGCGTAAGACAGGTTCTAGGCTTTAGTTGCAGGAGGAGCAAAACTACAGATGAGAATCAGGAAGAGCTTTATAGCTGCTGGGAGAGCGTTGTGCTGGAATCCCATGTCTGGGAAATACACGAGTAATAGGTACAAAGAAAGCAGTTGAAGCCGATCCGTGTAGGCCTAAGGGTGATGTGGTCAATTCTCTACATCCTTCTAGACCTGCTTTTTAGATTCATTGTAGGAGGGCTGACAGCCTTCCATGAGAACACATTCGAAGAGTGCTTTGTACATAATTACACTTTAAAACCTCTCTGTAAAAGTGAGCTTCTACAACACTGCGAGAAGAGCATTGGTATGAAGCAGAAGTTGTCTGATGTACTGTGCCAGGGTCAGCGTTCAAGGGAGACTGCCAGGTTGTGCTTCTCACTGACTCAGTTGGCAGCATTACTTTTAACATTTCACTGGTCTGTAGAAAGGAATTGCAGATAAGGTGTGTGCAGAGCTAGGCTCTGAACTGTAACGAGTGACAGTTTGCCTGCACAAACACGTATCTGAGATGTAACACTCGCTAAGAATCAAGCTGACTTGTCGGCTCCAGCCTGCTTTGTTTACCCAGTTGAAAACATGCTATTTCCCTACTACTTGATGTTGTTGCCCAGGGGAAGGTGTTTGCTTCTGCAGTGAGATGGACAGCTGCCTCCTTCCCTCCTTCCAGCACAACTCTCTGCCCGTGTGGAAAGAGGAGCGTGGTGCAGCGCTGGAGATGGCAGGATGGACCACAGCAGCCAGCCAGCGTGCCAGTTGCTCAGCCCAGGAGCAAATTGCTTAGCGACCACAAAGCATTTGAGTTGGGGTGGTGGATGGACAGTGTTGCCAAACCCTGGTGATTTGCTTTCCCAGAAGGGTAACTTGGAGCTGCAAGTCCCTGTAGGGTGTGCGAAGGACTTGAAGCTTGGACGTTCCCAGATACCAAACCTGCGTCCCAGTATCCCTCTTTCTCAGAAAGCAGATGGCAGTAGGGGTATACTTGGAGCATGTGTTCTCGGTACGTGTTCTTAGCTGTGCTGCATGGACACAGGCATGAAGCCCAGAGCTTCCCCCTTTCTTCCTCCCACTGCTGCATGACAATTCGCGCCTTATGGGCAGTTCTGCAGGCTGGTTTCTGCCTTCCCTCCAGGTGTGGGGGCAGACACCATAGTGGCTGAGGTTGTACTGCGTATGTGAAAGCCGTGCAAGGTTCTGGCAGAAGTGAGGATCCCCAGCCTCTGTGTGCGTGTGCTGAGTGGGATGGAAAGCAGAAAGCTTTCATGCCTCAGCACTGGAGCGACAGGCACTGACTAAGCAGGGCCAGCACATCTCTGAATGTGCCTCCCCACTGAGTTCGTCTTGGCGGGGTGAAAATCTGCTGCTTCATGCAGGGAGAAGTTATGTAGACAAGCTGTGTTTTGGTGCCTGGTTTTGTGCAAAACGTGGAAATCCTTTCCTGCCTGGTCTCTTTTCATTCTTTTTCCTGTCAGTCATTGCACATGTCATCAGTGTCTGTGGAAAAGACAGAATAGTCTGGGCACAAGCCTACTGCAGCCTCCAGTGTGTGAAAAGCTTAAAGATTTTCACATGAGAACTGCTGGTGATTGACAGGACACAGTGTAGTCACTAAAACCAGAAATGTGTCTGCTCTGGAACCCCTCACTGGTGTCCAGGATTAAAGATACCATAACAAATTGCATTAGTGGTGCAAGAGCAGGCCTTGGGTTTGTGTTGGAAGACTTGTTTCTGCAGCGCAGCTCAGCTCGCTTCAGCAGCCAGTGAGAAGACAATTCATGCACCATGCTTAGGGTGGGTTTGTCCAGCCTGGTACAGTACCCAGTGTACTCTGATTTGCATCCCTGCACGATAGGATGCAGATGAAAAGGTGCAGCCCAGCAGACTCCAAACAGCCAGGGGTAACACAGGTTTTTCTACTGGATTTAGGTATGCTGCCATCAGTGCTGCACTAGAAACAGCTGGCTTTGCTGCACTGCAAGCTGCTGTCATGTTAGCTAGTGTCAGATGCCAGCCACTTAGAGTATGCGCCATCACAGCATGACTTAAGTTGGCAACACAGTCAATCACATGCCAGCAGCCTACTGTAAGGGTGGGGGAGTGTGTGGGAAGAAAAGGGGGAGCAGATACTCTTATAAAATCTTTTAATGATTTATTTTTAATATCTGTTTTTCAAGCCTTGGGAAGTACAGGCCATATGCTTTTCCCTCCTGGCTGTAGTTGGCAAAGAAGCTGATGAATATGGTCCTTCAGAGTCCTTCCATTTTGTGAGGAGCCAGAAAATACAGAAAAAAATAGGCCAGCAGCAGAGTCTGTTGATGGGTGGTGATTCCCTGGCTGCAGGCTCATGTGCCACCTGGGACAGGGTGGGAGTGCACCTTCCCTGAAGTCAATACTCATGCTAAATTAACAGCAACAAACTCCTCTAGTTACAGCAGGGTGGCTGTGCTGGTCTCAGCAGGCTGCTTGCTGACACAGGTCAGTCCCTGAGCAATATGCCCCTTCCTGACACATGCAGCGACCCACTCCAGATGTTAGGATGGTGCTTCTTGGTGTAATGCTCAGCTTGAAAATTGTCTTAGCAGGTGCCTGCATGGGGCATTGGCACTGTCCTGTGCCCTGTGTGGAGCATTTGATGTGCTGGAGCCGCAGCAGCAAAATCGCTGCAGCAAAACTGCTCCTTCTAGCATAAAGATGCTCACCTGACACTGAGGGGCCTGGCTCCTGTTGTGTTTTCTCATATTGCATTCCTAGGCCACACAGGTATAAAATGGAGTTGTCCTTATTTGTCCCCAACCCAGTATCCACACAGCAGATTTGCTACCAGTTCCCTGTTGTTTTCCCTGCTGTGTTGCAGCTGATACTGAGAAGTGAATAATGGCAGTTCCTTTGTCCTTCTGGCAGCTTTTGTAGAGCTGAAATTGGTTTAGAAGAGTGTATGTGTTGCTGAGAAGTACTGAGGACTGTGGATGTTCTGGTGTAGAAGAAGGGATCATCCCTACCAGTGTTGGAGTTCAGAGGGTACTAGAGTTGTCCACCACTTTAGAGCGAGACATCTTGAAAGTTGTTTCGTAGCTGGATGTCTAAACTGGAAACATTTTGTGTCCGTTATCTTACCAGTTCCTAAAATTCATTGTCTGAGGGATAAAGTACCTACTGGTGTTGGAGATTCAGCTGTGGCTTCTAACCCATCTGGGTGAAATGGAGTGGTCGATGATGCTCATGATCAAAATGATGGTGAGGAGGAGCTAGATAAAAGGTGTGGTTTTGAATCATAGTGCAGTGGTGACTCAGTCTTCCCAGAGCCCTAAAAGTCCTGACTGACAGCTGTGCTGCTCTTCACAGCCTCTGCACTCCAGCAGTGTCTGCGCAGCTCTCGGTTCCTTGCAAATACATGTCCTCCTTGAAACCAGTAGCACTCTGTGGGCACTGTTTTCTGCTCACAGCTCTGTCTGCAGCATCAGGGCCTTGGGCTGTATTTTTTTCTTTTTTGTTGGTAATAAAAACACTGTTTGTAGAACCCCCTGTTGGAATTAAACAAACTATTTTGAGAGAGAAGTAGAACAAAGCTTCACACTAAGCTGGGGTGGGTGGTATCAATGACATGCAAAATTTCAGTTGGAATAGCGAAGTCCTTTTCAAGTTGAAGAAGGCCCCATAAGTAGCATTTACAAAAAATAGTACCCCTTTTTTCAACTCCTCCGTTCTTGCAGCATAGAAACAATCTATTCCAAATGGGGTAGAAATTAGCATTTTCCCAACCCAAAGCATTTGTGCCAAGTTTCAGCCAGGAAGAGTTTCTGAGGCTGATGTGTAAGCTCTTGAAGGCTGGAGCTTAGAATAGAGCAGCTGCCTGGCCATCGACAACCTGCTGCTCTGCAGGGCCTGCTCCTGCGCTGCGCAGCTTCCGTGGGGCTGCTCAGGTTGCCGCAGAACCTGTGAAGGCGGGATGCTGCGGATATACTCGGAGTCTGGATGTGGGACTCAGTGTGAAGAGCTGTGGAGGGAGCTGGTCCTGTGCAGCTATAAAGATGCCATGAGAAGGATGACCCAAGCCTACCTTGTACTGATTAGTCTTCTTCTGGAGAATTAATCCAGTTATTTACCTTGTAGTAGTGCTGGGTTGTCTGAGCACCAGCCAGCTGCCTGGTGCCATTTTACCCTCACTTTACCCAGATGTAAGAAAATGTTTGGTGATGAAGATTCATGTCCTTGGGGCCTGTGAACACAGCTGGGGAGCTGGGGCTGGTAGATGGCTGAGAAGCATTAAAAAGCCTCTTTCTTCTTAGGAGCCACTGGGCTCATCTAGGAGCAGGGCAAAAGGTTTCATACTGCAAAGGCACGTTGCTGAAGTTTGGGGGGAGGGGGTTCCTGTCCCAGTGGGTTTAGCCCATCACTTCTTGCATTTAATTATTTTCCTCTAAAATAGAACGGGAAGCTGGGAGGTTTTTTAACTCTGATCTCCTTGGAGCAGATAAGAGGGGAGCCTGTTTCTCATGATACTCCATCATCCAGCCTCTTTCACGCAGCAGTCACACTCTGCAGCCCTCTCCTGAAGCTATTATCCCCACCCGGAAGGGAGGCTGAGGAAAGCACACCTAAAGCTTGCAAGTCTCAGGCCGCCGTACAGTGACCTACCCCTCTCCCAGCATGCTAAGGAGCCTGATTGGGGCTTCAAAACCAGCCTGTGTAGCAGGTCACGGTGTTGGCTTTGAGTAGTGGTACTCGGACTGTCTAGTGATTCTGCCTGTATGTCTGTACAAGTCTTAGAAATCCCTGGGGAAGCATCCTGGATGCAGCATGGGCCCATCGCAGGGCATTTCCACCAGTCTGAGCAGTGGCTGCAGTGGTGTGTGGCGAGCGTGCCCTGTGGACCTGGTCATGGGGTTATAGTTCTACGTCTGCGCTCCTGCTCGCAGAGCAGGTATGTGGGGTCGCCTGGTGTTCCCCTTTTTGAAAGCAAACTTAATTATATTGAGGCTGAGAACTCGGTGTCCAGCCCCTGACGGGAGAGCCTGGGACAGGCTGCGTAATGGATGGTCCTGCTCCTCTGCTGGCTGCAGGAGCAACCATTAGCTGTCACGTAAGAGCTCTGTGAGCCCCAGACCTGGCCTTGTTTCAGTAGGTTCTGAATAGCTCCGAAGAACTACTTCCTAAAAAAAATTCACCATATTTGCATATGTTTCATATAAAACTGAAGCATAAAATTACAAAAAACACGTTTCCTGTATTCTGTATGCCTGTTTCCTGAGGAGGGAATGCACAGAGAAACCCTCTCTTTTTCAAGAATTTTTTAATCTTAATGACTAAGTTTGTTACTGGTTTTCTGTGTTTAGTGGAGTATTGGTATTTATCTTCCTAAGTCTACTTGCAAACATGGTTACAGCAAGGCACAGTTTTTATAGATGTTTTTTAAAAGGATTCTCTCAGTTGATTTGAAGTGATCTGTAACATTAGTGATCCTTTGTTTTTTGGGAGCCACTGGCTTCCCTGGTGCTTATGTTATGTAGGGGAGGGGGGGTGTGTGTGTGTGTGCAGGAGGAATCACAGAATCATGTTGTTTGGAAGAGACCTTTAAGATCAAGTCCATCTGTTAACCCATCCCCGTCAGGTCACCACTACACCATGTCCACCTCTTTTAAATCCCTCCAGGGTTGGTGACTCCACCACTGCCCTGGGCAGCCTGTTCCAGTGCTTCAGAGGAGTGATGCAGCATACTGTGGCTGTTGAAAAATGAAAGTGTGAAGTGGGGGGAGGGTGTTGCAGTTCTTCCTCCTGTGACTACCATTCTCGGCATCTCAGGGTACACGTATGTTGAAGATCAGAGGTGCTGCTTTACAGAGCTGTTGTCTTAATGTTTTACCCAGCACAGCTGGGGAGGTGGTAGAGACTGTTTTATTTCTTGCCCGTTTAATTAGTGGCCTGGTGTTGGGACAGAGACAAAAAACAACCTACTCAAGAAAATGGGGAATTTCTGTTGTTTCTGGAACTGTTGCCACTAGCTTCTGAAAATGTTGGTATTTGTTAGGTTGTTTTTTTGTTTGGTTTTTTTTTTTTTACAACAAACATTTTAACATCAGGAAGCCTAACTTTCGGGTTTGGCTTGATAGTATTTGGTTAGTGTTACTTCAGGAAAAGTCACGTTGCTCTTCAGTATTGCACTGCAATAGAAAAAGCAGAAAGAGGCACAGTAGCTACCAAACGGCCTCCGCCTAGATGATTGTGTTGTTACAGTAACCCAAACAATCCTTAATTAAATTTCTCTGGCTGCCTTGAGTGTTATGTTCACTAAAATGCTGTTGCATTATGTTTTTTAGGGCCGGTGTACTCGAGAGAACTGCAAATATCTCCACCCTCCCCCGCACTTAAAAACACAACTTGAAATAAATGGACGCAACAACCTGATCCAGCAGAAGACAGCTGCAGCCATGTTTGCTCAGCAAATGCAGTTCATGCTACCAGGCGCGCAACTACAGCCCATTGTAAGTGACAGCAATGAATCGGGTTCACGCTGCTCCGCATTTCTTTCCTGTTTGCTCACAGAGGCCCAAGCCCTGTGCTTGAGCTCAGGCGGTTGTCCAAGCTGAACGGAGTTGGGCAGCATCTCCTAGAGGGATGTCTGATGCATCTTCCTGCAAGCTGCACGTCTCCTTTCCCCTGATAACTAAGGAGCTGTGAGATTCAGGGCATCAAGTGGAGGGGTCTTACCACCAGATGGGTATTTGACAAGTTAATTCATGTATATCCCAGAAGTCCCGAGTGGCTCCGTTCCAGAGGATCCTATTTTGGATAGCTGTTCTACGCTGGGGATGCTGGAGTTCTTCCATGCTGTGGCAAGAGGCTAGCTGAGCCCCCTGGACTAGATTCACTGTGCTGGTGGACTAAAATCAAGAAAATTAATCCTACCAAGACTTCAATACTTTGTATCTGGGAGTGAGACCTATTTCTCTGCAGTTGTCCCAGCAGAGAGCTGTGCTAATGTCACAGCCCTGTCACTTGCTTTTCACAGTAATGCTGTTTTATACTAACAGCAGCAATATTTGCTTCTTTCAGGTAGGGAGGGGAAGCCCCTGGGATATGGGTGTTTGCAGAGCAGGTAGTTCAGGGAAGCCTTCACTGCCCATCCCTGCTTTTGCCTGTCAGTTAAAACGGGTTTTCTGGCTGGAGAACCCTGTTACACCAGAGTTTGTGTCTGCTGGTTGGTGAATCTGGGAGGGAGTAGCATTTGTCAGCTGAGATTGAGTCTGTTGCTATGTATATTTTAAGAAATGCCAGAGGTCTTGAAGCAGCTCTTCAGTGCTGACATAAATAAACTGTACATTTTTAACAGAGAGCTTAACTAGGAGTTCTCCATTTAAAGCTGAGGCTGAATATTTTTCCTGGGGCAATGTGCACTTGATGTGCAGTTGTTGGGTAAGGTTCCTTGTGCTGTGCCATGCAGGAGAGTCTGGCTGGGTCCCTAGGACTCCAGTCTGAAGGTGTACAAGTCTGTGAACCAGCCTGTACTTGGCTTTCTGGAGTCCCACCTACAGCACCTGGCTTCTCAGCCCAAATGGGGCTTCAGACTCAGCATCTGTCACCCCGGCTTTGAAAAGTCAGATGTTTCTGGTTTATTCTCACAAGAGAGTAGTGAAGGGTTCTTTTTTGTTGGATGTGGTTATGCTGTTTGGTGTAAGATAGAGCTGTGTTTCAGTGGGAAAAGCTGGACAGTGTCCCTTCATGATGATCATCTGCCACCATACCAGGGCATTCCCCTCGTCTGGCTTGTTCCTCCTGTTATGTGAAGGCTTTTCCACATTTGCCCTTGATCTGGTCATCCTGTGTGTGGTAGCAGCTTTATTTTCACCCCGCTGTGTAAGCTAGGAAAATGCTGTTTATTCTTACCATTTCGAGGAAATGGAAAAGTGAGGCAGAAGAGTAAATGGGCTCCAGAAAGTCTTTAGTTGCTCTACACCTTGAGCTCTACATCTGCTGTAATCTTCACACCTCTTTTTGTGGAGTTCAAAAGTCCATGCACATCAGAAGAAAATCCTGAACTTCCACTAAATGGAAGCACTGGTTTCCCAGCCCTGTGCCAAAAGCAAACCTTTCCTGTTTGGGATTTTCCTCTTAGGGGATTCGGTGGACGCTCTTTGGCTGGCTATTCAAAACGTCTTTGGGATTTCCTCTTTGGAAAGTTCCCATCTTCCCATTTTCCAGTCTTGCAGGTCAGGTTCACTCCTGCAATTTCAATTCTGCCTTTCAAATTGCCTCTGAGACTGAGTCTGTCACTTTGTCTGGTTAGTGCTCTCATTTCAGAGGTAACCTTATCTGATGAGAAAGGTCCCTGGTTTCTAAATTGTGCCATGAGGGAGACATGGTCTAAGAAGAAAAATAAAAATCTGTTCTGCAATGACTGCTCCCTTCCTGCTTTCCCACACTTTGCTCAGAGTAAATGAGCCCTTGGTCTAATTCCTG
>NW_010393725.1:26042-28661 GCF_000710305.1 Buceros rhinoceros silvestris | reverse complement strand
TCCTGCTGCCTGACTTGCTCCACACCAATTTCAGGACAAACAAGAGATTGCTCTTTCAACTGCCTTTGATTTTCTGAAGATGCTGCCATTGGAAGCAGACTTGAGATTTATATACTTCTTTTCCTCTCTAAATGAGAAGGGTGGGGCCTTCTTCTGGCTACACATGAAATTGTTCAAAGCAGAAAGTATTATATCAGATGCAGCAGCAGAACAAATCCCATGTGATCAGAAAGCTGATCATCGGGATGCCTGCTTAATTGGGATGCTTGCCAAAGCGGAGCTTTGGAACAGCGTGCTTAATAGCTCCGAACAATAGCTGAATGCTTAGACATTTTAAAGTGCATTTTCACCAGAAAAGCTACCATGTAAGAGAAAAAAAAAAAAACAAAAACCAACCAACCCCATAACAGCACTTGACATAGTTTTTCACTGTGCTTTGTGAAATTGCATTGAATGCGTCTGTGAGCTTGCATCTAAACATTCACCACCAGATCTTCTTGCACCACCACTGACATCCAGCAAGAGCTAATTTGCCTGTTGAACCAAGCGCCAGGACCCTGATGATGGCTGTTTAATAAAGGTGCTGCGCAGAGAAGAACTGTGTCCCAGATGGGCTGTGTGCTGCACACTGCTCACAGAAGCCTACTGGGTGTGAATTAATGCTTGCTAGCAGAGCTTATTCCTCTGAAGTCTTTGGTCGTTCTCCGATGTTGCTGCTAACCATTCACGCAAAGCTGAGAATCACATGAGTATTTGGTGCCTGTGATGCAGTTTTAAATAGACTGTTTCGTACAGCACTTTAAAACAAGTCAGCAAGGACATGGAGCAGAGTATTTGCTCAGCATGGTATATGTGTCTGGAAGAGACCTTGGAGAGACCACGTAGATGCCAAGTAGAGAGACTCCAGTAAAGTCTTGAAAGTCCAGATTCACATTGACTGCTGGCTTTGGTTGAGCTGTGCTGGAAAATCTCTTGGCTGATTTTGCCTGTGTCTCTGTTTGACTGTAAAAAGTTGAAGGTGGATAGAGCTGAGCTCTGGCATCAGTACATAGCCATCTTGGTTAATGCTGTGCCTGGATTCTCAAATATGGCCACTGAGCCATGCGTGTGCCAAAGCAAGACCACCCAAAAAGTGCTGCACCCTGGACCTGATCTCTACTCTTTCCATTCTGCTTTATCCCTTTGCAACAAGGCAAGACGGACTTTTGGAGCTGGCCATGGAGGTGCTTCAGCACAGGCTCCATACTGACCTGGTGGAGCAGGGCAGTGGCTTGCATGGTGCTGCTCTGTCAGCTGTGTCTGAACAGACAGTTGGGTAGAGCAGGACAGTGTTGACACACCTGTTTCCACTTCTGCCCTGCAGTTGCCTCTGCTGCTGCTCTGGGATGTTGTTTCCCCTCTCCTTGTTTTCAAGTTCTTCATCTTTTCTTCCTGTCATGGTCTTTGTAGCTAGAACTGCCTTGACAGCTCCGAGTCACTCATGCCCCTGAAGACAACCCAGACTTTTAACCCAAGCCTGCATCCCTTCCTGGGGCAGTGGGACCCTGCTGCCACCCCTTGGTGGTGGTGGAGGGGTTAAAGCACAGGGTGAGCAACTTGCTTGGGCATTGGTGCTTGGAACAAGTGCTGGAGCAGATTTCCACAAGTGCTTTGGGCATAATTTGTTCCATGCAGCAAAAAATTGATCTACATCTCAGCCTCTGGTCAAAGGCGCACCAGGAATGAGAAAATCCACATACCCTGGCCCACCTGGGAGCTGGTGTCTGCCAAGAGGCAGTGCTGCGAGGTGTTAACACCTGACACTTCACTGCAGCGGCCCACAGATGAGGTATGCTTTGAGCTGGGACTGCGTCTTTGCGGATTGACCGGGGAAATGAGCATCTGTGCTGGTAGATGGCTAAATGCTTTGGCCGGTTGGGTTTGCTCCAGTGTGCTCAGCCTTCATGGTAGAGGGCTGGTTTTACAGCCAGTCCCTTGCGGTTGCGTTGGAGGGGAACACAGGTTTTTGCTTTTTCTGAACAGTGTCAATTATGTTTTCAATAATCAGGGTCTTCAGCCTTGTCAGTACGAGATCTTTTATCGTCTACATTTCTATCTCCAGACTGTAATAAAAGCTGCCACTGTGTTTTTGTGTGCTTTCCAGGTGTAGCTGCTTAGCAGTGACCTGCTTCCCCTCCTTCAGGCCATCAACACCTCTGTATTTATACTGGGTCTCTCATTATCAGGCTTTCCCTTTTTAGGGTCTGAGGTAACTCAGAATCAACACTTCCCAGCTGAGATAAAGCTTGTGTTCAACAAAGCACCAGCCGCTCCTCTGCCTTCCTCTTCACACCTTCTCTGTGTTTCTTCTCTAGCTTTAGCACAGTTTCTGCTAGGAAAATTGAATGCAACTTCTAGTTTGTTAACAAAGTCAGCTGTTCTGGGTTCTGTCACCACTGGTGGTGACAAATGCCCCTCCCTGGGATGGTCCCTTCTCTCTGCTCACACCTTCAACCCTATAGCTCCTGTGCTTCAGAGTCTCTGAGGAGCTCAGAGCTGTCGAAGTCCTTGGCAGCCCTTCCCAAGATGTGTTCTCACAACAGCTTTTTTTTTTTTTTTTTTTTCTTTTTTTATTTTCTA
>NW_010393725.1:16673-26029 GCF_000710305.1 Buceros rhinoceros silvestris | reverse complement strand
CGAAGTCCTTGGCAGCCCCTCCCAAGATGTGTTCTCACAACAGCTTTTTTTTTTTTTTTTTAGTTTTTGTATTCTTACAAGCATTTTAATACTCAGTAAACCAGGCATGTGAGCTGCTACCAGTCTGAACCACTCTGCTGCTGCGCTGTAACCTATTTCTGTCTGCTCAGGAGTTACTGGTGGTGTTTGCCTATGCTTCGGTGAATAAAAGTTAGTTTGCAAGGAAACCTGCCCCTGTATTTCCTGAATTTCCAAAAGCTTTAAGGGGAGCAGCAGGGGTGAGTGGTGATGCTTTCAGTCCCTCTGTTTTGCCCTGGAGTGCACCAGCAACTAAGTTAAGACTGTTTGGCATTTACTGTACAGTCACAATATTGATCTGTCAGGTCTCCTGTCTGGGAGCAATCACAAGAGGTGGATGAGAGGCATGTTGAAGAGAGCAGTGCTGTTTGGAGTGAAAATTACAGTTGGGTTCTGGCTGCAAGGAAGAAACTCAAATTCCTTCAGGACAGGCCTGGCACGGGAGACCTGCACAGACGTAAAGGGAGGAGAGGTTTGGCTGGCAGCATCTTTATTACTGGTACTGATGCATGAGCCAGACTGGATTTCCCAATCCAAGACAGGCAGTCGGGGCTGGCAATGAGCACAGCCCATCTTTTCCCCTCATCAGCCACAATAAATACAGAGCTCCTCGATGCCAGCTTACAAAGGAGCAGTTTTCAATGCGCTTAGCACACTTCAAACTTAAAACCCCAGTACTCCTAGGTTTAATGTGAGGAGTGATGTTTTCTGGCTGTGCATCTTCTGAAAACATCTGCATGGCTACTGAGAGTCAGGCCCCTGCCTGCGGGTAGGGTGTGGAGCAGAGCTGCCACTTGTAATCAGAGGCACTGGGAGCATGGTTTGGGTGGGCAGAAGCAGTGGCTGTGAAATCTTGGGAATGTGGCAGATGGAATGGATGATCGACCGGTGGCAGCAATGAAAACCCATCCTGCTCCTTCGTGCAGCCCTCTGCAGGTCTCCAGAATCAGGGTTAAACCATACTCCTCAACTGTTCCTCACAGACATCTTTCCTCCCCTCTCCTTAGCATGGGTTCAGATCTGCTAGCCCTTGCTGATTGCTCCCAGTGAGGTGAGGGGTTGCTTTTGAGGGATGGCTTGGAGATGGGCACTGTGTTTCAGGGAGCAGAACCTGCCTCACAGTTTGTAGGGTCTTCGGTGGAGAGGCTGGTGTATTATCTCTTTGTGAATGTTTTGCACCCCTTCCCATCAGTTTCTGATGAGTTCACTCAGTGTGAGCTGTTAGAAGGCTCCAGCCTTCCTCCGTGGCTGGACAGACATCCTGGCATCCTCTGCTTGAGCAGTGAGAAGGAAGAACATCTCTTCATCTCAGAAACTAGCAAAGTCCTTGGGCTGGCTCCTGGTTGTTTGGGCCCAGGCAGGGGAAGCCTACCTTAAAGGATCTCCTCAAATTTTGGAGCTGTGTCTGTGCCACGTCTGCTCTGTAGGATACCCAGGACTTCTGCTGTTAGGTGCTGGAAAAACCCAGGGTGGATTTGCATACGCATTTGTACGAGTTAGATGTGCTGCAAGGTTTGGGCTACTATGGGTATGCAAAACAAGTGCTGACAGCGTATCAGGATAACCATGTACAGACTAGCCAAGTCGGAAAAGCTCCTTAATATAGCATTTACAGTGCAAATGGTGACAGAAGTTCAGCAAATGCCACTGTAATTACTGGTGCTCACATGAAAGCAGTCTGATGAATGCTGCCTTCTCACTGAAGTGTTCAGGGAGTCACAACATTTGAAGATCCTTAAAGAGCTTTTCTAGCAGCAAAAGGTATGAAATGTCTGGGAGTCACAGAGAATTAAAAGAGAATAAAATCATTTAATAAAGGGCCTGGGGCTGGAGGATCTTTGGGTTTAATGGTGAAAGTCTCCTGTCAGCTGAGGTGGGACTTGACTCAGGCTCAAAAGAAGAAAAAATGGAAATCCATCCCTGAAAGAGGATTGTTTGGTTCTGCAGCACTTAAAGCACCTAGTGCTGCTGGTTGAGGAGGCTGTGTCTCCTCGTTGAGAAAGTGGACTGTATGCTGGCAGTGACCTGTCATGCCCTTTCCCATCAGCTCCGGAGCTGCTAGCTGTCACTCTGACCTTAGGGAAAGGGGTAACATTAAGTTAATGGTAGGTCAGGGCAGCTTGGCTGATGTTCCTGTGGACTGGCTTTTTCCAGATTGCAACAAGCAGAGTGATTTATAGTGTATGGAAGTACTGGGATGAAGGTGCTGTCACTGTCCGCATATGGTTTCTTTTAGAAGCCCACAGGATTAGAAGTACAAAAATAAAAGCAAGGAGGGGATGATGTGTGTGGCCAAAATTGCCCCAGGCCGTTTTGTAAGCACACTTGCATTTATTGTCAAGTAGAGGCTGTAGCTACCAAGGACAGCATCACGAGTGAGCAGCTTTAACTGTAACCCAAAGTTCACAGCAGAGCAGATGACAGAAGGGAAAGTAAAAATGGTTGGAAGTTGCCGGATGCTTCCTCTGGGGACCTCTGGAGCACCTGCTACAGGAGCAGGAGTGCTGCCTTGCAGGCTCTGGTCTCTGGGGTGGGCAGGGGGCACTTTCATCAGCTGGAAGTGGTTTCATTCCCAAACACACCTTGGATCCAGTGCTTTAAAGTCTCACAAACTCCCTGGCTGTAGGGACTGTTCACAGACTTTAAACTGGGAACCTGCTTAGGAGATCGGTGTGATGTTGCCTGCCTGGCAGAATGGCAGCTCCTTTCCCAGGCCAGTGCTGCTAGAGCAGTTCAGATGGGGAGGTGGCTCTGGCCACAGGCTCTGAAGCTCTGCTGTGCTTGGAGGGCCTGTCTAATGCAATCTAGGGAGCTGAAAAAGTCAAGATCTTTATGGTCTGTTGTTCTGCCCCCTTGCAGCACAGGTGGGGTCCTGGACCTTGTACTGTCCTGCCTGAGCCATCTCACCTGTTATACTCTGTCCATGGCTCTTCCAAGCCCATGACCCACCTCCTCTTGCCAAAGCCGTGAGGTGGGTCACATTGTGACGCTGGTGAGGTTGGTGTCTTGCTGCCATTCACATGGAATGTAGGCTTGGGATACCGCTACATAGTGGCTGTTGCCAAGAGGCTGTTGACAGTCTGAAACAAACCCCAGACATGCAGAATGCTGGACCTCCCAAGGATGCGGTACCAGGGATGCCTCCCCTGACTCTAAGTGATCCCTTTTGTCTACCTGAGCCACCTAAGCCATGATAACATGAAGCTCAGTGCAGCGATGGTGAACTCAACCATGTAGCTAATGGGGTTACCTGCTTCCAGGTTCTGAAGCTGCAGTTTACCGTGGGGTCTCTGTACAGCATTTGTGGTGTAGACAGAAGTTGAGACATTTATTTGGGAATGAGAAGTCTGTTTAAATTGGGCCTGCCCTAATTGCTGGCGTGAAATCCTTAATTGTGTCATTAAACTATAAAGATCATCAATATGCTTTGATCTGACAAATAAAGATGCCTTGTGTTCAGGATGAGTCACGAATCCGTGAGTCAGGAGAAGTGAACGGATCGCAAGTAAATGGCGATAAATGAATAGATTGGAGAACGTTTTGATGTTACTAATCAAATTGTCTAAAAGGATTGAAGGCTTTGATGGGTAATCCAAGACAGAGCTTTTTAACTAATATTTTGTTTTTCCTCCTTCTATACACAGACAACATTTCCTGTGACTCCATCGCTTGCAACAAGCCCTACAATGGCTTTTAGTCCCTACCTGAGTCATGTTTCTCCTGGGATGGGCTTGGTTCCTGCAGAGCTCTTACCAAATACTCCTGTCCTGGTTTCCGGAAATCCTACTGTTACAGTACCAGGAGGCTCTGCGGGACAGAAACTGATGCGTACGGATAAACTGGAGGTATTTGGATGTCTGATACAATACTGCTGACAGGAATGAACAGGACATGTGGTCCCAGCTGTTGCTCTCTGCTAGAATGACCTGGTGCAGCACAGCACAGGGCTTAACTTGTAGCTTTCCTAACACAGGGCTGCTGCTCTGTACTTCAGCAGACTGTCATGCAGGGCCTGATCCCAAATACTGGGAAGTCACTGGAAATTTGGGAGCACTCTTCTGATTTCAGTGGGTGTCAGAGCAGGGCTGGGGTTGTTCTTTTCTGTGTGTGATCTTGCACGCTTAAAAAATCCAAGCAGGTAGTTTGCCCTGTCACTGAATTGAGTGGGAAACATTTTGGGAAGTAAAAGACACTTTCCTTGTCTTATTTGAGGAGTTATTGAGCTTTTAGAGAAAGCTTTAAGCATTACACTGTTGGGAGTGGTGAGTATGGGGTATTGGAAAAATATCTTCTCCCCCCAGTTGGGTGGGCATGCTGGGACTTGCTGTTGAAGGAGTTGTAAATGTCTTTCAGACTTTAAGCAAAGGCTCTGCAGGAGATAAGGACTGAGGACCTGAATTCAGAGGCCCCTGCAGGTGTAAATTATAACATAGGAAGGTAGTGGAGAAGGGTGTAATTTCAAAACACTTTGTTTTGGTTTATATACTTTATATTGTCTTACTGATGTCTCACCTTTCCCCACAATCAGTCTGATAGTGCACTGGTACATGATCTACACCACCGGTTACAGTCCTCAACAATTCCTCTCGGTTCCTTAGACAAGGAAACCCTGCAGATCCATTTTGTGAAAACTTTTTCTCTGCCTTTGGTGCTTCACCGGTCATAACTTACGAGGATCTGCAAGATCCTTTCACCTTCATAAAGGTGGCAGTTTTGTCAACAGGGTACGAAGAAGTTGCAGTGTAATCAAATGCACTGTTGTGTAACAGACGGTCTGTTCTTGCAACTGACAAGTGATAGGACGAGAGGAAATGGGCTCAAGCTGTGTCAGGTTTAGATTGGATATTGGGAAAACTTTCCTTACAGGAAGGATTGTAAAGTACTGGAACAGGCTGCCCAGGGAAGTGGTGGAGATACCATCCGTCAGGGTATTTAAAAGATGCGTTGATGTGGTGCTGAGGGACACGGTTTAGTGGTGGCTTGACAGTGCAGGGTGAACGGTTGCACTCTGTGTGGCGTCCCCATCCCTGGGGGGGTTCCCCAGCCGTGTGGAGGTGGTGCTGAGGGGCAGGGGTCAGTGGGGACCTGGCAGTGCTGGGGAACGGTTGGGATCAATGATCTTAAAGATCTCTTCCAAACAAAATGATTCTGTGATTCTGCGATTCTGCAACATCAGGGTTGGAGCTTTATTGTGGAGGGCAGTGAGACTATTTATGTGAAAGAGGCTCCTCATTTAAGAAAAGTTACTTGTTGTAAATAACAGCAGCATTCAACATTTCGAATTAAATGTCCTACCCAGGAATGTGCTCCATAACAAATACATAATCCAGGTGAGACGCAAATGGCAGAGTTATTAACATTTAAGCTTTAGATGCCTGGGAGGAATCCTAAGCTCTAGAAGTTTGGCAAAATGTCATTGACTTCCTGGGATCACTTTCCATTCTGCACTGATTCTGTACTTCACTTGCATCTAGTAATTAATTGGCCTTGGTAACACAGTGGGTTTTTTAATACTGTGAACCGTTGTGAGTAGCCCCTGTGACCATTGGTGTATGCGCTACCCAAGATGAGTATGGATTTAGAATGCACACATGGTTTAATGTGGCCAACTGAACTGATACTCTGTGTGAAAATGAAGAATGACTTGATGTTCTGCTCAACAATGTGACTTTCTTTTAAGGTTTGTCGAGAGTTTCAGCGTGGAAATTGCACACGTGGTGAGAATGATTGCCGCTATGCTCACCCTATAGATATTGCAATGATAGACACAAATGAAAATACTGTTACAGTTTGCATGGATTACATCAAAGGTCGATGCTCTAGGGAGAAATGCAAGTACTTTCATCCCCCTGCACACCTGCAAGCCAAAATCAAGGCAGCTCAGCACCAGGTGAACCAGACAGCTGCAGCTGCAATGGTAAGTAGAGCTCTTCTCAAGCCCTGTTTTCATTGCTAAGAGGTTTCATTTGTGTCAAATGTGTCATTTGTGGAAAAGTAGAGTGCTTTGTAAATGGCTTCCTAGAGAGCTGAGAGCACGTGCGATATGAATCCCATCTCTTCATCCTTTCTGTGTGCTCACCATCGCGTGAAGCCTTGAGTGGCACAGTACATCTCACTAGTTAGGGACATGGTGGCGAACCCTGTGATTTTCTGGCCTGACATTGTGAAGTGACACAAACACGAGTATGCAGCACTTGGAACCAACACTTTCCCTGGCTAAGGCGTAGGTGTCAGCGTAGCTTCCTCAGTACACAGTGAAAGCAAAGACTGACAGTCCCATGATACATCCTTTGCAGGGAGATCCTGGCCTGCTGAAGTCAGTAGCAACGTTTCCACTGACTTAAAAGCAGACAAGATATCAGTTGTTTGAGCTTAGCAAACTTGTGCTTGAAACCTTTGCCAAGGCTTAGTGGAGTGACAAGACCCAAAGTCAGGGTGCCTTCCTACCTATTTAATACTTTGGACCTGGTAGAGATGGTCCCACCTGCTTTTTTAATTGCAATTATGACTTCTAATACCTACAGTTCTAGAAACGAGTTAAGGAAGACCTACCAGATGAAATTCCTAGCTGGAGTAAATGTTTGCCATTCTGCTGAATTCAGTTTAATGGCACCTATTTATTTCAGAGGTGGGAGGACAGCTGAGATATTCAGCCTGGGGAGGGAAGACAAAGCCCAGGGGATCACATGTACAAATTCCTGATGGGGGAAGGAAAGATGATTGGGGCAGGCTCTTCTCTGTGGTGCCCAGTGAAAGGACAAGAGGCAATGGGCACAAATTGAAATTCAGAAAATTCCGTTTAAACGTAAGGAAAAAACTTTTTTTACCATGAAAGTGATCAAACACTGCATAGGCTGCTTCTTGCTTGGAGATACTCAGAACCTGACTGGATGCAGTCCTGAGCAAGCTGCTCTAGCTGACCACGCCTTCAGCAGGGTGTTGGTCCAGATGACCTCCAGAGATCCCTTCCAACCTCATTTGTTCTATGAAATTTTTGTTATATCTTTTTCATACTAATATTAAAAAGATTCTTGTCGTCTTTTCTATTTAGAAATAAAGCTACTAAAATTTTTCTAATTACATTTTAAAGACATTGAAAGATGTTGCTTTTCATTCATGTAATGCAAAACCAGGGCAATGCTAGAAGTTAAACAGCTGCCCTCCTTGTAGCATTGGTATTACCTGGAATGTAATTTGAAGAACCAATTTATACTGCAGTATTTATTTGTCCTGCAGAGTTTATTTATTCGATTTCTTACTATTTTTATTATTATTGAAACAAGAGCTCAGGTCTGTTGAGAAAGAACCTTCTGAAATGAAACTTCTGTGTTTTTTTACAATTGATTCTTTACTTTTTCACTAATTATCTAGGACACTGCTATTAACCAAAGCCAATGCATCTTTTATTCATGCTCCTGGCTTCTCTTAAAAATGTAATTAACCTTTTTTGTATGCTGTTAACTAGAACCTTTAAAATATTTATTGATGGCTTGTTGCGTCACCCCTGCTACCGAAACAGCTTGCATCAAACCTTGAAAAGTCAATGAATAATGTATTTACTGTACCTGTTGAGGAGTAAGATTTTAATAAAGGGAGGAATGGTGCCCAATCTTCTTGGATCAAAAACCATATGCCAGACAAATGGGTGTACCTTTTGAAATAGATTTGGAATGATTTCAAATCTAAATTCAGAAGATATTTCTGAGGGACCTAATCCTGCAGTTACTTGATGTGCACAAGTAGCAGCTTTACTCAGTCCTGCTTGGCTGAAGTCAGTGTGGCACAGTCAGATGAACTGGGTCAGGCGCAGTCCCCAGTTCAGGATGGCACTTAAGCGTGTTCTTGAACCTTACTTCTTTATCAGTGGTCCTTCCCTTGTCACAAGTGCTCCTGCAGACCTTTGCATGGTGTGTAGCTGCAGAATGAGAGCGGGAGCCCAGTGCAAGTCCACTTGCAGATGCTAACCCCAGCGTGCTTCTGACCTGCCGTGCCAGCTGCAGTGAAGGTGCTCTAAGGCATGTGCCCCTTGACAACATTTCTTTACTTTTAAGACTTACCAAGACAAAATAGCTGGCTAGCTGCTAGGCTCGGTTATTACTCAGCCACCCCATGTTGTGCATGCCTCCTTGTCTTAAGATATTGTATAATGCATTCAATTTTTTTTTTTCTCTTCGCCTCCCCAAAATGTTGCTCTCTCTTGACATACCTCTGCTTGCTGTTTTTGTTACTGTGCTTGACCCCCCTCCCTGGCCCATTGCCATCATGTGCTCGCTGCCTGCTAATTAAGACTCAGCCAGCTGTCAGATCACTGAAGCGACCGCTCGAGGCAACCTTTGACCTGGTACTTGGACCTTTCACCTTCTCGCTTTGCACGTAACCATCTTAGTCTGCATGAAAGCCTTCCACACTTGGTGTGTTGTGTTAGTGCCTGGGGAGACTGCCCATCCCAGCCAGAAATGTTGCAGTGTGCATTCAGACATGCCAGTCCTGCACCCCACCGTTGCCACCCATGCCATCCATTAACCAACTGTCTGAGCTTTGCCTCCTGAAGCCTGGGTGTGTTTTGGAGGCAGTGAATAATCCTGGGGAGAGGCAGCTCCGGTGTTTAAAGTGGTTTTTTCAAAGTGACAGCTTTGCAGTCGTGAGACACGATGTTTCGATTAGACTTTAACTCACTAGGTCCGCGGTGTGCTGCGTATGTCAGAGAACATATATCTGTCCTGGGTGGTGCAGGACAGATCCAGTAACGTTCCATGGCATGATGAACAGCACAAGCTTGCCTGACAGGGTAATGCTGGTACTGTCCTGCAGAACAGTGTTCTGTGCAATGAGCACAACTCGAATTTAGGAGGGAGAGAGCTAAGCAGCGCCTTCAGAGATCTGGGCTGGGAGCTGAAGCAGGTATAGTGCAGGACTTCGGTTGTGTGTTCGGTGAGCTGGGGAGATGGCTTCTGCTGCAGCTGGTTCTGTCTCTGGTTCCTATGCCCCTGCCCCAGTGGAACAGTGTCAGCAAAGGGACCTCGTTCTGGGTGCCTTTTGCTTTAGTCTCAGGCACAGGATCTGCTTCTGTCTGCAAGCTGACTTCATATAAGCTTCCTGTGATTATTTTCTGAGTCTCAAATATGTTTTACCTGCTTTTGTGACATTCATGGCAAAGCAAAAGCCATCCTCCCAGATTGCCGTCAGTCCTGGCTCCATAGAAGACAACTCCTTCCTGTTCAGCCCAAATGAGGGCTCCAGTACATCTTTTTAAAAAAAAAAAAAAAAAAAAAAAAAAA
>NW_010393725.1:0-16595 GCF_000710305.1 Buceros rhinoceros silvestris | reverse complement strand
AAAAAAAAAACAAAAAACCCAGCTACAGTTGCTCAGCTGTAGGATGGAAAGGCAAGAGTAGACACAGAAACATTCAAGCTGGTGTTGCTTCTCATTCCCAGAGCTAAGAAGCAGAAGCTGTTCTGCTTCCTTTACTCTCTGAATACTTACTCTGTTTTTTTTTTTTCTAAAGTAGTCAAGAGGCTTCGTTACCAGATTTTTAGGCAGCAGTGGTAGGAAATCTTTGTAGGGACCAGCTTCTACCAGCAGTCGTGGAACTACACTGCAAATGACATAACAGCCTCTCACTCCCTGCTGATCACAGCTGGCACAGGCACAACCCCAAAGCCCGCGCAGGCAGTGACCTGTGCAGTGTCTCGCTGCCCTCGCCAAGAGCCACCTCTTCAAAGTGTCTGGCGGAGAACGGGAAAGCCCTTTGACTCCCCTACCTGCCTGATCTCCCCCAATGAACAAAACCCCATCAGATAAGTTGCCTTTAATAGTCTTCCTGCTCTGAAACATCTGAAGGTTTGCAACTGCTTTGTTGGAATATGTCACCTCCTCTGAACCCTTTGGGAAGGCTGCACCAGAGAAGGATTCACAGTGGTGATAGAGAGCATGCATAATCTTCAGAGGAAGCTGCTCGATTGCTTCTGCTGCTTGCCAGGGAATGGGTGCTACCTCTGCCCTTTCTCAGATCATTTGGTGTTTGTCATGCCTTGAACTGAAGCGGCAAGCCGGGAGCAGACCCAGCCCCTCTTTGCTGAGTGCAAAGGGGTGAAAGTGGGATCTGCCCCCAGGAGACAGTGATCTGGGGGAACTTTGAGGTGCAGTTAAATTGTTTGTTGCAAAGATTTAATTTAGTTCTTGTCTAGAAAAAAATAACAAGAGAGGGTTGTTAAACCAGCACGTGGGAAATTAAGGCAAGCAGTGCGTTTTTATCTGTCGGTTATGCTGAAAGCTTGATTTCCACCCCGTGCAGAGAAGTGGCACAAACCTCTTTGTTCAGATGCTCGTGTTCTTGTTCCAGCAGGTATGTGACTTTCCCAAAAATGGAAGGTGCCTGGCATTTTTGTATTGGGAATTGTTCATTGGGATCAATGCTGCTATCACATGGATCCTGAATTGAATTAACCCCTTCACCAGTGCAGTTGGTCTGATCGTGTTGCATAGGTTGCTTACCCATGTGTGCACACAAACACACAAGTAAGAACGCAAGTTGGAAAAAGTTACTGTTGAAGGCTACTGCTCTATCTGTCATGGTCAGAGCGTGTCCAGAGAGAAATCACAAGCAGCAGGATGAGGTGAACTGACCAAGTAAGTTCTTTGCTACAGGGGTTGTCCTGCAGCAGGAACTTTCTACAGAATTCAGTATGGTCAGTATGTGGTGGGGAGTCTCTTGTGGCCTTTTGTAGGTGCTGCAGCACATGCCTGGGGGATTCCTGCAGAACCAGGACATGATACAAGAGAGGAATGTTGTATCCCCACAAGCTTTAATTCCTGCAGGTCCTGAGACCCACACAAAAATAATGGCTCGTTTCAAATGCCACACACTTGTTTGCTCCTGTGCCCCTGCTAGATCCCTGAGGAGGAGCTGTATTGGCTCAACTTCATCACATGCAATTTTAGACTCTTCTCAGCCTTTGTGGATAGACCTCTCAGTGAGTGTGTGCTTCTGGCTTGGGGCTTTTACATCAATGCAAGGGCTGGAGGAGTGGGGAAGCCACATCCTTCTGTCTCCCTAGGCCCTTCTAAGACAGACAGACTGACAACAGGAGTCGTCCGTCTTCAGGGCATGCTCCTGTACAAATGCTCCCGCAGCTGCTGGGATGGGCATGGTGATCCACAAGGTTGTCTCAAACCAGAAGCAGACCAAGATGGTCTCCTGGCTCCTGTGCCTGCAGAGCCCAGGTGGGAGAGCTGAGAGCTGGCCTGCAGGCTGCACAGCAGCTGCTGCAGTGTGCTTGTTTCTTTAGAAGATGCTGGATATGTTGCTTTTTGGTTTGTTTGGGTTTTTTTGCTTTCTCTACCCACCTGCTGTTCAGGCGTTTCCAGAGGTGCTGCTCAGAGAGCAGTAATGGGACTGCCTCTCTCCCTTGCTCCCAGGTGGCTGTAGCAGGGGTTAGGGGGTGATGTGAGATGATGGGGTAGTCTGTTGTGCCTTGACATCCCTGTGGCCTGTTGGTGTTTGTATGCTTCCTCTGACTGCAACGCTGGCCTCAGGAATTGTCCTGTGGAGAGCCAGAACATCAAGGTGAGGTCTCAAAGCCTTCAGCTGTTCCGCTTTTGGTACTGCCAGTATGGGATAATGGTTTTTTTGGGGGTGGTGACAGCCTTTGGCCAAGAAGTAAGGAGTCAAAAGTCCATTATGTGCCTGGCACGGTTGCTTTGCTATAATTAGTAATTTTTTTTTCTGAGGCAGATTTTTGGAAGCATCTGAAAAAGAATGTTCAGCAGTCAGGCATGGTAAGGAGTGTGAATTTAAGCAGCAAGTTCTTCAGTCACTGAAAACTGTAAAACACCTGTGATGTAGCTGGAGATCCTCTAGTCTTTGCAAGCTGCAGATCTTCCCTGTGCCTGGGGGAGCATTCATGTAGCCATCATTAAATAGATGAGATGTATACAGTCAGATTTAACATTGATGTCAATGGGGACTTAGATTTTTACCTAAAAAACCTCGTCCCAGGTCTTAAGTGAAAGGTTTTGGTGCCTGTGTTTGAGAACGTTGTGCTGTGTTTGACTGTTGTCTTCTGGTACTAGCCAGAAGAAATCTGGAAAGATGAAGCCTTAATGCTGGCACTGGATGCCTGCAGGCATTAGCAGAGGATGTGTGCATGTCTGAGGGTAGTTTTGCAAATGCAATTTCTTCTAATATTCTTTTTTTGATATTAAAACCACCCAAAAGCCGCCATGTGCATAGAGACGGGATGGAGTAATGTTTTGCCTGGAAGTATCTTACTTAACATTTCTCAGATGAGCAGTCTCCTATAGCAAATTAAATATCAAGTGAAACCTGTTTCTAGATGGTGACAAACTTGCGAGCTTTCACTTACATTCCGTTTTGTGTTGATCTTCATAACGCTTTAAAATCTCTTTGCTTAAGTCCTTTGTTCCGAGTAATGTGTTTGTAGCCTTAACCCTTCATTAGCTAAACTGCCTCCATTACCTGCCCTTCCCTGTCACCTGTTAAAAAAACCCCAACAAAATAGGAGTGGTAACCTCTTTTCAGCGATTGCTTTGCTACAAGATACAGACTAACAACGAGGCAGAAATGACCTGATTCTGCATGACTTCCACGTGCGTAAATCTCATTGACGTCAATGGGAGTGTTACGTGCAAAAGACTGCAGGGCATAATTAAAAAGGACCCTTTTCTATCACAATGCAGAGAAAAATGTGGTTTCTGCTTGGGTACAATGGAAAGCTGTAAATCATTAGAAACATTCCTGTCTCCTGAGAACCTGACATACTACTGTGCTGTTGAGGCATGCTTGGGTGAATGATGAGTAACTCGCTGAGAAGTTCCTGAGTTGGGCTAATGCTTTTTACTGAGTCTGATCATGAAACAGGTTTGATGGGCTGGAAGAAGCTCCGTGGTGATAGAACAAAAGGAGGGATTTGCCTGATGGCAGGGCCCACCCAAATCTTGTTCGAACACCACGTTTGTCAATGGCTTTTTCCACTGCTGATAGTGAGCAAGTAGTATTTAACTGTTGGAGGCCACCTTGTAGAAATTGGGAGCAGGTCCACCTCTGCTGCTGGTCATGAGCTGTGCCGCTGGTGCGAGTGGTGGAGAATCAGGCATGTTCTTGACTGTGTTGCTCAGCCTCTCCACTAACAAGTGGAAGTACGTTTCACTGTGAATGTAACATTGTGCATGTAATTGGCAACAGCTACCGCTTTACCACCTCGACATATGGGTCGGCTGCACGCGTGTGCACGCTTCCACACGTGCATACATATGTGTAGGCAGGTGTTGAAACAGAGGAAAGCAGCCCTTTTTTTCCCATGGCATTTGTTGCTCATGCTAATCTTCTTGGTTTTAAATAGTCATCTACTATATTTCTCTTACCTGGTATTTTTTCTTTAAGTGCTTGTTGCCTGCAACTGCTCTTCATAGTACCCTGTTCAGGTGATCGCTTCTCCCCTTCCTTCTCGTGCTTTTTTTTTCCTGTGTGCCCGAGTCAGTCCTGCCGAAAAGCTTTCTTAGCGTCTCTCCTCCTTATGGACTTTGCCCCTTCTCCTGCTGCATTTACTAACTGCTTACGTAGTGAAGTTGTGGTTCCACCTACTATTTCTACTGTTACTTAGCTGCACTTCTCTTTCCTGTCTCGCTAAGTTGATTCAGTTGCAGGTGATTTGCAGCCAAGACCCCCTGTTATTTATTGCATGCTTGATCTACATCCAGGCCCCTTTTTTCACTCCACTTGTCTTTAATGACTCCCTTATTCACAGGCCCTGCCGCCTGGTGCACTTCAACCTTTACCAAAGAGGCCAGCACTTGAAAAAAACAATGGTGCCACCACAGTCTTTAACCCAAGCGTTTTCCACTACCAACAGGCTCTAGCCAACATGCAGTTGCAACAGCCTACATTCATCCCTACAGGTAAGTGCCTCCTTGCTTTCCCCAGCATCATAGTTGTCTTTTTATGACCCAGGCATTGAGGTAATGAGCAGATTTGTAAAAGTCCTTAGCAAAAGAGTATCAGTGTGTAGTTTTATGTTAAAATGGATGAAAAGTTAATGTTTGACTCTTTTTTTTTTTCCTTCCACCTGCTACAATTCAGAGCTTTTCACTTTTAAAGATCCCTTCTTAGCCCTTTTTGTTTGGTTTGGGGTTTTTTTAAGTGGTCGAACTAAGAAAAATGTCTGCATGTTTCTTGAATTTGTACTTTCTGTTTCTCCTCCTTACGGTTCAACTGGTTAATCCCAAATTAATTCTTTGACTCTTGCGTACCACTCTCACGGACTCATGTTAAAACGTCTTGCAGACCTCTCTGCCTGCTCGCTTGAAGCTGCAGGTGTCTTTCTTAGCTGCTATCTCAGTGACCTACATATTCCCGCAGCCATGATGTTTGTAGAGGGAACAGTTTGTCTTTAGTAAATACAAATTACATAATCCTCTTTAAAGGCATATATTTCCCTCTTGCTTGTCTTTTGACCAGTACGATAGTCTAAGCTTTTTAAAAGCAATTTCACTCCCAGCTTTTATTGTACCTTTAAGATCTCAGAGTAAAATTGAAAGATGCAGTTCAGTAATTCATATAGGACTCAAAATATTGATGTGGCAGATGTGACTGCTGACTATCCAATTAACCTCTATTCACTATGCAGCCAAATGAAAAACAAAACCTGCTTAGAGTAGCAAGTATTGTAAGTGACTGAATTAGGAATATTCCAGAGTTGATAGCTCCAGTTTTAGTATCATTATCCTCATTGCAGAGAATCATAAGAAAATGAATGCCCCATGTTTTTAACGTTTAATGCTGTATTCACTTGCCAGATGATATTTACAACAATATAAGAAGTGTTTAGGTTGGCCCCTGGAGGTGAACACACGGTGAATGGACCTAGACCTTGGCTTTGCTGTTCCTTGGGATCAGTTTAGAGACAGTCCTACGCTGAGACCAAAGTCCTGTCTCAGGTGTGAGCGTGAGTCCGGAGAGCTGGGACCTAAACCCGCTGCTCGTGTGTCCTTTCGGTTGAGCACTTGGAGACACTCAGAGCACAGCAGCTGCCGAGATGTTCTTCCAGGGCAGTAGAGTCTTGTGTGGAAAGACGGAGGGGCTCATAGTAGCCTCCCATCCTGTGTTCTGCTCTTGGAGGGGGTGGGCTGGGCTGACCTTACGGCACATTTGTTAGGTGCCAAGCAGAAGGCATCTTCAGGAAACATTGACACCCTGGAGAATGCCAAGTCCCCCAGCTGGCTACACACTCCTCTTCCTTGAGGTCACAGTTGCCAAAGTTGAGATAAGGACATGCATTTCTGATGTGAGCACCATAAATTAGCTTTTACCCAGCACTCTCGCTGCGCTGCTGTGCCCTGTCTCATGGCAATGAAATTATGCGCAGGGCTGATGCATAACAGGTCTGTTTGCTGGCACCTGCTCCCATCTGAGGACATTAATGTTGGGCAGAGCAGCAAATTTCCAGTCAGAGGACGGATCTCTGATGAATTTGTTATGCATTCCTGTTTTCCTTTATGCATCAGACTGCAGATTTGGTCTCAGCCTTTGCAGCACTCTGGAAAGCGAAGCAGGGAAGTGGCATGTAACAGCTCGCTCTGTGGGGAGAGGAAGAGAGCTGTTGCTTTTCTTAGTGTCTGCTGTAGTTATTGAGAGATTAGCATCATGGGTTGCCTTGCAGGGAGCAAGTCAGGGTGTCTGTTGAAAATGGCATCATCATTACAATTGTTTCAAATCCAGAAAGAAAACTGCCTCTTTCAGCTTAAACTAGAGACTTTAACTCCCAGTCTCTACTTGCAGGAGTAAATTGCTTTTGGAAAATCAGTTTTAACATGAGTGTGACTTTCCTCTAAGGGCAATTTGTTTTCTGCTGACATGATCAGAAAGAAATCAACATACCCGATACCAGGGAAGAAAAAAAACCATAAAAAAACCACAACCAAACAACCCTGATTCCTAGGGTAGATCGTATAATTTAATGACAGGGTGGGAGAAGAAATGTATTCTCCACTACCCAAGAATTCAAGAATTAATTTGGTTTGCTGTGATCTCTTAAAACCGAGTTTAAACTATTTATGTACCGGTATGCAGAATCTGTTTGCATGTGCTTAAATACTGAATGCTGCAAAGAGAATACCTGCTTTTAGTTAAAGTGATTTCTAACACTGAAGCTTCTCTAATGAAATATCCCTTTTGTTCATCTTTCCACGCTTCAATGCATGGTGTGCAGGGTCAGTTCTGTGCATGACACCCACTGCAAGCGTTGGTAGGTTTTTCTACACAAACTTCTCAACTTTTCCTGATCTGAAAGAGACAGCAAGTTAGTATGCATCAGTGAGAACCTGAGTGCCTGAGTGGTGTGACTGTCTATCTGCTGTCTTCTTTGAGCCTTAAATGGTCGTATCCCTTTTAATTTCTGTGCAGTGTTTTGTGTGTGACTAATAAGAGAATCCAAGGTGATGTGTTCCCACCCCTATTTAGTTCTGCGGCAGTGACAAAACCGTGTCACTTAAATGTCTTTACAACCTATTTAAGTCATCCAACAAAGGAAATAGCAATGGGAGGATCCTGTTGGTTTATTTTTTTGTATCAGGCATCAGGTGGATTAGAGTTTGGATGTTCAACTGTCGTTCTGAGGACACTTTAGACTGGTTTAATAAAGGTGTGAAGGAGGAACACACCTAGGGTCAGCCTCTGTGCCAGAGCATGATGCTGCTTATACAGCAGGAGAAGCATAGGGCTTAGGCCAAGGACTGGCTGAAGATTCATCTCTTTAGTGAAGGGTCAGCTGTGCGGGTACAAGGGACCGTAAGGAGGTACTGCTGCTGGTGCATGTGGGACACAGTGAGGCGGCAGGGCTGGGTGCATGCTCGTTACTGCTGCAGGGATCCAGCATCTGGGTCTTATTGGGAACCTGTGCAGGTCTTCTGAGGGACCTTCCCCTCTGTCTGCAGCTGCTGGGCACAGCAGTGTGGGTGAAGCTGAGCTTTCATCTTCCAGATGAGATTATACAAGACTAGTTGCATGCAGGCGTGTGCCTACTTCAGCCAGAGGGAGAGGCAGGAGCAGGAACCATAGGGAGGTGCAAGGCTGTCAAGGAGCAGGTCTGGAAGCTTTGGCAGGAATGGCTAAGCACTCTGCTCTTGAAGCTTCCCATCCCTATAGGGCAGGGAGGACACACTGCTTGCATGATGGGGAACTGAGCCCTTCAAACACACCTCTGCCTGCAGGAAACCCCAACTGACATGCTGCAGTGTCCCGTGGCTGGAGCATGCCCAGCCTGCAGGCACGCACACTCCCTGGGAGACAGGCCATGTCTGCTGGGCTGGAGGGAGACACAAGTCTGCTTCTCTGCCACATGTTTGCAGGGACAGACGGGCCTTCTGTGGGCTCCCTGACCCCCACAGACACTCCCCCTCCGCCCAGGTTTGGAGGATCCACATGTGCACTCAAAGCATCCCCTCCAGCTCCATGCTCTGCAGGACATGCAGCTTCAGGAGGCTGCCAGGCTCCCTGATACCTTGTTGACCTTTCGGATGCTCTTCCTGCAAATTGTAGCTGTTCAGATGCATTTGTGTATTTTTCCCTCCTGGCCCCCTGCCCTCTCCATCCCCCCCACCCCACAAGATGGTGTTGTTGCCAAATCCTCTAGAATTAGGGTGTAAAGGAAGCACGCTGAATTTGTATGGAGAGAGCTCGGGCTGCCAGCTGCTCGTTTGCCATGCCTCCAGCTCTGTCCTGTGCCAAAACATCGTCCCTGCTAGAGAGAGGCAAGAAAACCTGGTGAAAGGGCTGCGGCAGCCGCTGCAAAGTGCATCATGTATCTGTGGTTGCTGGCGGGGACGGGGTGGGGAGGGAAGGGGACAAGCTTTCCTAAGCGGGCGGGAGGGTGCGCTTGCCAAAATGTCCCCACCCAAAGGAACGTGCACTGGCTGTGTCTAACTCCCCACGGGTGCGAGCTGATGTGGGCTTTTGCTAGCACACCCGCCCTCTCCCCCCTTTGGAAATTTGGCCCTCGGAGTCTAATACATCATTGTTCTGCTTATAAATGTACTAAGTGTTGAGAATGTTTTGGTTTTTTCCTTAATTATAATTGTAATTGGCTTTTCCCCTTCTCTCTTGTTTATTTTTTTCCCAACGCTGTCTTGCTTTGCACTGTGATTGCATGCTGCGCCCCGATGTGTCCTTCATGACGATGTCACATGGCTTGTTGCTGTGATTCCTGCCACGCCCCCAAATCCACCACATGTTGCCATGGTTACATAAAACAAACAAACAAATATACGCTCCACCCTCCCGTATGTCGCTTCCATGGTTCCCTTCCGAAAGTGCCCATGATGCACGGTGCTACGCCCACCACTGTGTCTGCAGCAACAACTCCTGCCACCAGCGTCCCCTTCGCTGCAACAGCTACCGCCAATCAGGTTTGGCCCTTTCAATGGCTTTATTTCACGTGTTCAGATCTCGAGGACTGGGCGAGGGCCGGATCCTGCACGGAGCCGAGCGCCTTCCCGACCCGCTCAGCTTGGTGCAGGCTCAGGCGTGCAGAGGCAGCCTGTATGTGCGTGCGTGTGTGTGTGTGTGTGTCCGGGGATCGGTGAGGGGGCACCAGCCGTTCCTGCCACGTGCAGGATGAGCAGCGAGGCTGGCCGGAGCGTAGGGATGGGCGATTGGCAGAGGTGCAGGTGCTTCTCCAAAAACAACACCCTCCTCCCCAGGTCCTAAAAAACGGGGCTGGAAAACTCCCGGCCATACTGTCATTCAAGACCTGCAGCACTTCTGCTTTCAGTCTCAAGCAGAAATACCACCTCAAGCATCCTTCCCTGTGGTATTTTGGCACGTTCTCTCCTGGCTGGAAAGTGGAAGTGAAAACACAAGGCAGCCTCCACCCACCACAAGATTGGTCTCTGAAAACAATCAAACCCCCAAACCAACCAAAACCCAGAAAGTTGGGGTTGAGGCTATGAAGCCTGGAGCTTATTTACACCGGCAATGTCACCCATCCCTACAGAAATTACTCTGGATGTGCAGTATGTGCCGTTGTAGCACTGCCGTAAGTGTACAGGATTTCATGCATGTCTGCCAAGCCATAATTCTCTCCAAAACTTTCCTCTGAAGATACTGAGTTGTGATGGCTGCTTCCGCACCAGTCCTGAACTGTTTATGCACAACCTGTCCTAGTGATGCTTCCTGATAATTTGGTGTGCCACAATTTTTCCCGGTTAGACCAGAGACATTTCAAATGCTTTTTTTTTTTCCTAGTTTTCCCCCAGTACTTATTTTAGCATTTTTATTTGCCAGGCTCTCAGGTTTAGAGCTACTGCGAAGAAAACAGGGTGTCACTTTGTTCTGTAGGAGGCAGTTAGCCACGCTGAATGTCAGTAATACCTCAGGGGGCATCCTCTAGTCTTTTGCTAATGCAAGGTCATGAGGTTTCAGTAGAAGTTTTGCCTGCGTAAGTTCTAGGCAGTGTTTTACTGCTCGCAGTAGGGATTGTTAGACTTTTTCTGTGCCTTGTTGTTTTCAGGTAGAGCAGGTCTTCCTGATACTTGTATTGGTCATGAGAAGAAAGCAGAAATTCCTGTGCAGCGTTGCTTTGTGGCTGTATGAGTCCTGTTTCAGCCATATTCAGAGCATTTCTGTCTTACTTGTAGTCTATGGAGTTAAAATCCCAGTACAATCACCATGTACTCCACAAGACATCAGCAGTGATGCACTCCGTTGTACTTAATGTGTGGCAAAATAGAGTCACCTTGGGAATGGATCCTGTTTGATAAGACGCTGATGTACTTACTAACCTGATACTGAAGACAGAATGAGCAGCCTGATCTCAAGACAGTGTTTTAATGTGTTGTGCTCTTTGTTTTGTTTTGTTTTGTTTTTTGCTGTAGATATCCCAGTTATCAGTAGATGAACTGAGTAGCAGCATGTTTGTTTCACAGATGTAGAAGTTCCCGATAGAACAGTAAGTTACTTTTCGGTATTTCTCTTTCTGATGGATTGCTTTGTACAAGGGCACTGCATCCCCCAAAAGGGGAGCTGGCTCAGACAGAGGGACCAGCCTCCGGGATCCCAGTGGGTCTGCACTCTGCCAACTCGACAGAAATTCAGTAGCTGCAGCACAGATACAGACCAGCCCTGTGGTTTATGCAATGTTTCCTTGTGTCTGAAATACCCGTTCTACAATGTCCGCTGCCTCCCTGCGTGCATCCCCCTGAGCTGACAGCTGTGTTTACAGGTTACTCCTGCTCTGCACAGCTCCCAGCTGCCTGCAGATGCCTCGGGGATTTGCGCTATTGATGTCAAAGGCTGCGCTGGTAATGAGTCAGCTGAAAAGGTGTAACTTCTCTTCTGCTGTTGGTGGCATATTTCCTTTCCTGGGGAAAGCAGGGTTGGGTCATCATCAGCACTGCTGTGCATCAGCAAGGCCGGCTTGGTCTGAGCAGAGGTCTGCTGTTCAGCTGCAGTGGGGGCCTGGCTCGTGGTGGGTTTCTCTGCTGAGGTCCTTGTATGTATTTAAGATGAGGATGACTGGCACAAGCAACATATCCTTAACCCTAACTGCAAATCCTGGGCTCCCCAAGGCTGTTAGGTTTCTCTGAGTGGGAATGATGGAGGAGTGTGTCCGTTTCTTTGACTTACAGAGTATTATTTGACAGCCATAGCAGCATTGTCGTTTTTCCATTGCTTTTCTTTGTGTTAGCTGACATTCACGAGAGAAAAATCCTTTGAACGTTTCAGTTCATCACTGGGTGGTTTTTTGTTGGGGTTTTTTTTGTTATTTTTTTTACCCCAGGAGAGTAAAGAGCAGTTCAGCTGATTCAACAAGAGGTCACCAGATTTTCCCAGCACAGGCCATTTAGTTTTCACAGATATGCAACCCTTTTCTTCCTTAGGTCACATATTACAGGCAAGTACTTGAATGCTGGAAATTAATTTGGCAAGCAATTCTCTAATGATATCTTTAGCAGTTGACAGAAGTTACTCATCTTAGTGGTGACCCTTTTCTCTTCTGACCTTAGTAAATGACTGGCTAACTGTGGACATGGACCCGTGTTCATGTAGAGGTGAACCAAGCTATCCCTGTTAGTGGAAACGTTCTGTGTTACACAGTGTAACGCTCTCCTCAACAACAGACAGACGTGACACCTGACATGTTAACCCATTTCTGTAACACATGCAAAACAGCCTGTTCCACCCGACAAGGAGATAATTTGCATTGCAAGAGCCTTATTCTTGAACTCTTTGAGATTGTTTTCAGCATTTATTTCAGGAAATGTCTTTTTTTTTCTGAGTTCTTTTTGCTTTTATATGTGTGCATGCTTAAACTCACGCTGTCGATAGTTGGTGATTTCAGACTAGGTGAGGAACTTCCATGGGATGTACTACTTTAGCAAGTAGGGAGCTCAGCACAGTCTGGTGAACAAGCACCAGCCTGCTGTTAATGACCGTGAAAAACCTTTGCTTGAAAGAAACAGGGTCAACATATTGGATTTGATGGGATTTCTTGGGGATCAGGCTGGGTGTGGAAGGGTTCTGGGTCAGCTAAGGAGCCTGTTCTTCACAAGAGTAGTGTGAGCACACGTGTGAGCCAGTGCTCTGCCAGAAAGAAGCAGTTGTCCTCTTAACACCTCGCAGCTGCAAGACGTAAACTTCCTTCAGAGGCTGGTAGAAAAGGGCTACATCCCCCAGCATCCCCAGTGCTCACGGACTCACCAGCCACCCTTTTCAAGCAGCAGCATGTGTGATTTGATCTTATTCCTGGGCTGTTACCCTCGACGTCTGTGAGTTAAACTAAAGGCGAGCAAATCTCCCGAGGATACATCATTTCATGCTACCACCCAAGCATGTGAAATGGTGCACGTGTTCAAGTGTTGTGCCAGACAAGGACCTTGCTTAGCACTCTGCAGTGCTGAGGGGCGATTCCCAAAGCTGTCCTGTGTGGGAGTCGGGTAACTGAAACACTTGCTCTGGCAGATGTTTTTCTTTTCCTCCGTGGTTGACAAGGTCCTTGTAGAGGGTCCCCTGAGCACAGGGTGTCTGTGTCTGTGTTTTGTCTCTGGGCTCGATTCACCTTTGGCTTGTGGCTCCTTCGGATTAGGTATTAATGTGATTATTTGTGGCGCTCTCTGAAGGAAACAGGCCCTAGCGTGGGTCAGGGATTTCTTTAGCTGTCTCCTTAGTCATTCTCTACCTGCCATCCTGTCCAAAAACAAGACTATTATTTGCCCACCTCCCTCTTCCACTAATTGTCTTGTCAGTGTATGTGAAGCGCACTGGAAATGGAAAGCCCTAAGTGCAGATTACAGAGGATGCCAAGTGTGTTATTAGCAATTTCACCCTACATCAGAAAATTAAGGGAACAAAATGTTTTCTCTCTGCAACATACTAACGGCAACCTCTTGGGCAATGCAGTGAGGATGTAAGTGCATCTTATTAGACTGGCTTCTCTAACCTCTCGCTCTTTCTTTGTTGTTGTGTTTTCTTTCCCTGCAGCAGACCATGTTGAAATTCTGAACAGTACAATTACGGAGCACCAGGACTTCTTGGTGGGAAGCTGCGCATGGCCTTTCTGTATATATCCCCTCTTCCCTCTATTGTTCTCTACCACCTCTACAGTAAGCCTGTTGCAGCCTACATGTTAACCAAAAACTGATCAATGGGAATGTCAAAAAAAAAAAGCACTATAGAAACAATTAACAAACAGCGCTCTGTTATGAGATATACAAGTAGAAAATTATAATAGACTTTTATAACACATTACTTTAACACACTTAATCATTTTACGACTACCATCCTGATAAGTGCATCTGCACAGCGGACTGTTGGTTTACTGTATACTATCGATGGATAAATGTTTGTCTTGTTTTTAAAGTGTTATCTTACTGTTTTGTTTACATCATAGTCTATTGATTTGTTTTAAAGTGTACATCATTATCAAGTATACTCAATACCATTTTTTCATTATTGTTATGTCTTAAGTTTTCATATACTGTAGGTTTTATGGGGTTTTGTTTGTTTTTTACTAAAAATGTTATTGTGGGAAACAGGAATTATGTGCTTGAAAAACACGACACAGGAATGTTCTGCCCTTTGCTGGATTTTGCTGTTAATGTCAGCTAAAGTTGCTTGTGTTAAATGCTCCTTTTATCATTTAAAATTTGCCTTCAGATAGAGTCTCCAAATTTTCAGTACAAGTGATAGGAAAGGACAGCCATCATTTTAGTCCAGTGCAGGGTATTTCTTTCAATACAATGAGCTGATTCTGGAAACTTTTGGAAAAAACCTCACAAAAGCCCAAGCTCAGTAAGGGGATAGGAGCGATGTGCCCAGACGGTGGTCGGCACCGTGGGCTTTCTGCAGTTCTGTTGTCCATTGAAGTGCATTCTCAGCTGCAAACAGCGCACAATCTCTCTTGCTGTTCTCGTGGTGCAGTCAAAAAGATAAAATAAGTGGTGAAGTGAGACAGCTTCAGCTGGTGAAAGACTCATTGCATTGGAGAGGAACAAATGCCGGCTGTTAGCTGGGGTGGGCCCGTAGCCGCGACTTTTCCTAGGCTGAGTAATACCATGCCTGGGGGCTTCTCTCCACGAAACATGCTGAAGCATTTCGGCCCGACATCTTACGTGGCTGCTCTTGAAATTTTGTCAGCATGCACTGATCACTTAATCACTGTTTTCCCTAAGTGGGTGATTTCCTTCCACCCTCCCCCCGCCCCTTGATCGCTGTCCCTTTAAAGCAAACACAGCAGTAAAAACAGGGAAAAGCTCAGCATAAGCTTTCTACTGTAGATAAACATTCATCTTAATGGAGCTCCTGTCAGTCAGTGGATTTATTTTGGCACCTTCTACTTGATCAAGAGCAATGTTTGCCACACAACAAGGGCTAGTTCTCAATACCTCCTTTTCATTTGCGTGAATGAAATGATTTCCAACCCGTGCACCCTGGACAGCCCAGCCTGTCGCTACGCTGTGTTGCTGAACAATCTGGCTGCAGAATGCATTTTGGTTGAGGAAACAGCCAAATTCATCCCCGTCATAGCTCTACAGTATGCTGGCATTATGGGAGAGATGGGTTTGCTGCTGTAAATCCGTGAGCTCCATACAAGGAGAAAGAGAATCACTGAAACCGAGCAAGAGGCCAGCTCCCAGTGTCCAGAGGGCTGGCCACTCTGAGCTCACAGTGGTCCTGTAGGGTGCCAAATTCTGACAACCAGGTTTTCTTTTCTTTTCCAAGTTGCTTGGCCTTTGTTAGAGACCTCCCTTGCCCTCTTTCCTCCAGTGCAGATAGTTTGCTAGATGTGTTTCTCCACGGGCCACAAGTGATGGAGGGGCATTTAAGGCACAGCTGGTGTGTCCCAGAGCAGGCTCTGACCGTCTGCGTGTGAAGAGCCATTCGTAACGAGAACCTTTGAAGAGCCCGGTTCAGAAAGCCCTCGAGCCAGAAGGAATCGCTCCAGTTGTTTCAGCAGGCTTTGAACCAAACCCTGAGCGGGGGGGACAAAACATTCCTCCCCTAGACCCTCCTATGAACCTGTGTTACGACAGTTGCTTGTGTCCGTAGATGTTCCCCGGCCACCAGTGTGCACAAGCAGCAGCGCTGCCTGAAATCAGTGACTCACTGAAACTGGGGACTGCATACCTGTTCTTTTCACCACGGAGTTTCTGTTTCCCAAAACCATAACATTGTTAGTGGAAAAAGTGGATTTGAGTACTTCCTGTTTGAAATTATTTGTGTATCAAAAATGGGTTTTGCACAACCTGTGCCAGTGCCTCAACAAAGAACAGAGCTGATCTTCTTAAGCCAGAAAGGATGCATTCAAGCTTGTATGGCTTTATGAGTTCAAGGAGGTTGGAATTTTTTCAGTGCTAAATGGATTTTTGTATATCTTGACACTTTGATGTAACCTCCTATTTTATTTATCGACTTAAACATCTGGCATAGATGTGCATAGAATGTAAACATAGAATACGGCTGTTTTCATGTCACATTTAAAGCACTGAAAAAAAAGCGTTTAAGGATTATTTTTTATTAAAGAGGTCCAATGAGGGATGTTCAGGGTAGTTATATTAGGTGCCACAACAGTTTTTATATTGCTGGCAAATTTAGAGTTAATTTGTAAATGAGTTTAAGGAAAGAAAAGCTTGAAGCACTAAACTTCACCAAATTCAAAACAATCTCGGCAAAAATGCCATTTTGAGGTAGCACTATTTAAACTAGTTGTGCAATGACTTGCTCTAATTTTCTTTGTTCAAGAAAGAAAAAAAAAAATCAGTCGCCAGACTATAAATTTCCTAAATAGACTATTACAAAGTCACCGAGCTAGTTAGTGACTCTAAACAAATGTCATAAAAGCATGAATATCATCCTTTATTTGACAAGAGATGTATGTAAGTTTGTTTAAATCAATATAATTTTAGTGACATTTTTATAAGCTTCCCACTTTCCATGAACCTATATTTTTTATTTATCCAAAGTTATTTCTCTTTGTCCATTTCTCTCAGCCTTATGCAAACAATATGCAAGAAATGCTGAAACTTGGATAAAACGGGTCATGCAGAGGGAAAATGAAAGCTGAGATTGATCATTTTCACGACAAAAGGTTGTTAGTAGTTTCAATAAAAAGTACTACTACTAAACTGTAACATAAGCAGACAATAAAAGAGGGATTTAAAATAAAATGGATTCATAAAACTATTAAGATTATTTTTGTTAAATACAGTGTTTTTAGTAATTTGGAACATGATTTCACAATCAGCCGTGTTTTTTAGTTGGAAATTTCTAGCTGATGATTTTTGACTGTGTATTTTTGCATCGTGATGTTCTAGAAACCATTACCTCCCTGGCCAGCCCGCGCCGGCCCCCTTCCCGAGCACTCCGCGGCGCTTTTCCTCTCTGCCATCCCTCCCTGCCGCCTCACACCACGTTCGGA
>NW_010393724.1:33757-35288 GCF_000710305.1 Buceros rhinoceros silvestris | reverse complement strand
TCTGGAGTCCTCAGCACAAGAAGGACATGAGACTGTTGGAGAGGGCCCAGAGAAGGATCACAAAAATGGTCAGGGGCCTGGAGCACCTCTGCTAGAGGTCAGGCTGAGAGAGTTGGGTTGTTCAGCATGGAGAAGAGAAGGCTCTGGGGAGACCTTACTGCGGCCTTTCAGTACTATAAGGGGGGCTTATAAGAGAAATGCAGACAGTCTTTTTAGCAAGGGCTGTTGTGACAGGGTGAGAGGGGTGATGATGGTTTTAAACTGGAAGACAGTAGTTTTAGACTAGATAGAAGGAAGAAATTTTTTATGCTGAGGGTGGTGAAACACTGGCACAGTTGCCCGGAGAGGTGGTAGATGCCCCATCCCTGGAAACATTCCAGGCCAGTTGGATGGGGCTCTGGGGAACCTGCTCTAGTTGAAGATGTCCCTGCTTACTGCAGGGGGGTTGGACTAGATGACCTGTGAAAGTCCCTTCCAACCTAAAACATTCTATCATTCTTTGCGACATTGTAGGTGCCCTGAGAATGGTTGCCATGCAGTGACACTGTGAACTCAGAGGACTTCTCAAGTGTTTTAAATACCTTCTCATGCCTGTTGCAACTTATATACCACAGTATCATGATCGACTTGCAAACTCTTAACTTGATTATAGTAGGTTGTTTACTGATGTTAAAATGGGATGACTGGTGTTCCTGTAATCTTTGTTGTGCAGTGTCTTTTTGCAGAAGCATGATATTCTTTCTGTCCTGTTATTGTGTTTGTACATAAGTAGCACAAATAGGACTCATAAGTCTGATTTTTAAGTTTGACAATAAGTTCATCTCTCTTATCAGGCTGATGCATTGCCAACTGGTGGTTGTAACAACAAAAGGCATCTCTTTACTGAGTTCTGAAAGCACTAGCACAGTTCTCATACTTAGCATCTCAGGCTCTAAAGCCAAGGGTTCTGGCTTCCAGAAACAACTTGCACAGAACTTCTTACTTAGCATAGTAGTGATAGGTAAATATTGAAATAAGAATTTTATTTGTTCTCAGTAGCACAGAGGCGTGGCCATACTTCACTGTTCTTTTAAGCTTATGTGTGGTTTTTTTTAATTTCTGACTTAACAGGTCACATAAAGGGTATGGGCTGAATATGGTTAATTTGTCCTTATTAAAAGGGTAATGTGAAGGACAGATTTCAATAAATGGTCTCCCATGAGTCATAGGATAAACAGGTCATCTTTCTAGTTTGACTTCTGCCTCTTATCCTATCCTATAATAGAGGCTTTCTTGGCAAATTGACAGATACCTGGATTGCTGCTGAGTGGAACAGTGCTGCTTGCTTGGCAAGAGAAATGGTAAATCTTTTAACAAACAGGTCTAGGTATGTTAAAGCAACTCTGCAATTAATCGAACCATATGTATACAACCTCCACTTGTAGGCATGCTTACTCCCACAGTCCTTGAATAACATTTTTAAAAGCATTTGTCTTCAGGTTCTCTCTTTGGGTCTTTTAACAGTTGCAGATAAAAGATTCAAAACTCCCCC
>NW_010393724.1:30394-33710 GCF_000710305.1 Buceros rhinoceros silvestris | reverse complement strand
CGCCTTTTTTTTTTTAATTTACCTTAAATAATCTAACCAATCTAAGCAATCTAATGTCTGGTCAACATACAGTTGTGCTTAACTTAAAGGAGCCATTGAACTGCTTGGTTAAACTCTAAGGTGAACTTAATTGAAAGAAATTACTTCCAAGTGCTTGCCAAGTTGAGGTGATGGTTCCATTTCAAACCTCTTTACTCAGTTTTATGCATGAAAACTGTATCTAGATAATAATTTCCTTAACTTATTTTTATGTGTTAGGAGAGAATGCTGTAAACAAATGCTATTGTAAAGAATGCTGTCAGTCTTGTGTTGTTCAAATATAGTGAGAAATGAGTCGTTAGCTGTTCCTCTTTTGGTCAGTTAAATTTCTTATAAACTCTTATGCCCATAGGTGAAACCATTGCCATCTCATTGATTATTAGCATTGATCCACTATTATGATCGGTCACTGGTGTTTCCATTGGTTTACAAAAACTTCTTAAAGCTGAACTGCAGGTGGATACTATAGTCTAATGGCCTGTATTGTTGGCTAGACTTGTACTGGTTTGGTGTCATTAGAATTCTTCAGTTTGTGCGAAAATAAGAATAACCATATATATATTTCTGAAAGACAAGTGGCCTTGAAAGGAGTTTTTTCAACTCCTTTGAAAGGAGTTTTAGGTGCCAATGGTAGAAATGCAAGACTGAAATATTTTGGGTTTAGAGCTTTATCTTTTTTTTGGGAATGTAGTTGGGCATTGATCATTACAGACTCTCTTCACATTCTTTTGATTTGCATTGAGAATTGTAATATTGGATTGCTTATGCACTCAGAGCAACATTAGGCTCAAGATCTGACAATTGAATATTCAATAACTGGGTAATATCAATAAGAGTAATGTAACAATGGAAATATGGGCGAGGGGGCAGGGCTGTGCATGGGTAATAAAGGGAACCTCGTGCCAGTGGATGTTACAATAAAAGTGTGTTCATATGATAAGAAACAGATAGTTATACCAGAACGTAACAAGCACAGGGAAAAGACTATTTTGTTGATTACGTGTCTGCCTAATGAGTGTTTTTCATGCTGTTAGTTATTTGTGTATTTGCAATTTACATCATGCAAAATGGACTATAATGGAAAGCCTACATCATGAGTTATATATAGCCTAAATTTACTGTGGTGTGCCATACATTTCATGGTAACATAACATTTTTTCTTCAGCTAGTAGAATTTGTAATTAAAGTATTAGTTAATGGCTTTGGCTGCAAGATTCAACTGTGTAACCTTCTACTTTAGTGTAAGAAAAAAAGAAAAATGAGCTACAGTTGTGAGTGTGGGTGTGCAAGGATAAACAAGCAAATTAAATGTAACTGGCTGTGAGGGTGGTGCTATTGTGCTTTTGTCTTTTGAAAGTTGAATGATTAAAGATGTGTTGTGACTTGGAAGATAGAGATTTTACAGTCCCCAGCACTGGTGGTTTTCAGGATGTGACTGAACAGGGAGAGGGATAATCTCTTCTATGCTCCCTTTCCCACAAAAGACTGGAATGAATGATCTTTTGAGGTCTTTTCCAATCTGGGCTGTTCTGTGATTCTGTGATCACGAAAAATTGACGCTCAGCTTACTGGATGTGATTATTGCAGCGAAGTGTGGTTATTGAACACTCTTTGAAGACCTACTTAACACATTGAGTAGTCCAGCCTCATCAACTCCACGGACTTGATCTTATTTTCAGGGTCCTTGTGACCCTCACTATAATTCTCATCTTTTGCCTATCCAATCATTATTGCATTGACTTCCCATAAAATCTGGTGTAAAAAATGTGAATAGATCTTCCTGTTATTTTGGGGGAAGCTGAAAGGAAAGGGATTTCTCTCCTGTTGAAAACGAGGTCTGCTAGACTGTCCTCTGTTACAGTTAACTAGCTCCTTGATTGTCTGAGTCAAATGGAGTAAGCTGTGTCCAAGGCTAAAGTGTTACCAGTCCGTGCAGGGATCGATAAAGATTAGCCTTCTTTGTTTTAAAATTTGCGTTTTGGGTTTGAATAATGGCTACAGGCTCTTTAATTTAGTGTGGCAAATGTAAACTAGGTAATAAAACTGTTTCTTTTCCTGTGAAAACTACTGGGTATTCAAATTTTTTGTAGCAGTTATGAGGGGACAAGGTAGGCAATTTGAAACTGGTGAAGTCAGACATAATTTCATTTTCAGCTTCATAAATTACAAGGTACGGAATAAATGCAAATTGTCTAAGGAATCAGCTTAAGGTTATGAATTTCTTAGAATGGTTTGTATAGCACATCCTTTACTAATGCTGTTTTTTTAGATGTAAAATACAATAATGTTAAATATTATACCTGGGGTTTTTTGGGTGGCTCTGCATTAAATATACAGATATTTTTCCTCAGTGAAACAGCTATCATTTTATCTTTCAGATCTGGACAGATGTACAAGTTATTTCAGTATAAACTGAATTTCAAGTTATACAAAAATGTTAGTATTCCTACTTCTGCTTTAAGCGTGGCCTCTGATACAAAAGGCAAGAAAAACTTTGATATAGGGATACTTATGTGTGGACCCTTTAGAATTTGTATGGGAGGTTAATAATGCTCAAGGACAAGAAAAAACTTACAGCTAGACTCACCTCTTTCATGCTTTTCGTGTTCTTTTGAATTATACATGTGTCTGAAATACTTCTTTGCATGTGCTGAAATAACCCTAGTAAATCAAAATATACATACCCCAGTGTATATTTTAAAAATATATTTGCAATTACTTTTAAGTGCTTTGAATGCTTCAAGTTTTAGGGGCTAGGACTGCTCCTTAAAAAACAATGGTCTGAGACCTGACTTAATTCTGTAAAGGCTTCCCGTGATGATGACTCTTCAGCTATTGAGCAAACAAATGTTACTGAGATCATAGCTGTAGTTACTGGAGGGGTTGTCGTAGTGGGTTAGAGAAACTTCTGGCCTTCCCAAGAAAGCTTACAATGGATGGCTGAGGAGTTACCATGTTAGAGCTGACATTAGCTTAGTGGATCTAGTTGGGCTTTGGTTAATCTAAAGCCTCCTGGATGTATTATGTTCTGCTATTCAGGCAGATGACAGTTCACCTCTGATTTATGCTAGGAACTAAAGGGAGGATGCTTGCTCCTCCAGTAAAGACATTGTGTTTTGAAATCATGAAAACTGAAAAATGGTGTGCAGAAACAAGAACTGAAGAGGTTTTAGGAAATTTTCTACATGCAGGCTTACTTTCTCTGATGCTGTTTATATCAGATGATTACAGGCTTTCAGCCTTCAGAACCAGAAGCAGAAAATGCCTGTACATAAGT
>NW_010393724.1:22329-30320 GCF_000710305.1 Buceros rhinoceros silvestris | reverse complement strand
TCTCTCCACTGAAGTGTTCTTGGGTTGACCTGTGGTGTTGAGGAGTACGATTATGAAAAAGATCATCATATGTTACTTGTAAATATTATAAATAATATATTTTGTATATCAGTTTTTGTCACACTTTCTTCATTGGCTTTATTAGTCTAAGCTTTTTTCTTGCAGCATTTAAAACTTCCATAACTCTTTTATTCTTTCCATTATCATATGGTAAAGATAGCTAAAAGTGAAGTTTATTGTTCATTGAGTAAGCACATAGCTTAGGTTTTTTTATTCTTGGGAAATATTTAGTCAAATAGAAGTCTTAGTTTGGTGACATCTTGTCAAGGGTTAGGGCTGGACCAGCCACTAGACAACTGTCAGATGTTCTCTACTAACCCCTCTCCCTTCCCTAAGGGAGTAAGGGAGAGAGACTTACACACTGGAAAACTAAAACTTAAATGAATGCCTTAAAGATTCCCCCTTAAGGAGTGTCCAGCCTTCCTGGACTCCCTTGTCCTTCATGACTGCCTCCCAAGGGACTCTGTCAACCACTCTCCTAAACAGGCCTAAGTGTGCCCTCCGAAAGTTCAAGGTAGCAGTTCTACTGACCCCCCTCCCTTCTTCCTTGAGAATTGAAAACTCTACCACCTCATGATCATTAATTCAGGGAAATATGGTGTGTAATCTGTTCAGACATTCAATCTGAATTCAGAAGCACAAGATCAGTAGTTAGCAAAATCTTGAGTTGGACCCTGGTAGCACCTGTTAGAAGTTTGGTGAAAATTCCCAATGTATTAAATATAGCTTTAGGCTAATGACACAAAAACTCTGCAGTTCTGAGTAAAATTATTTTCCATTCTTGGCTCTTTTTATAAATGTGTGTGCATATAAGCCATATATGGTTTTATGCATTAAGTACATTTTAGAAATCTGGCTTAAGCCATTCCTTTTGAGTGTGTTTCCTATTTTAATTCCAGAATGATTTTATTCCATGATACTGAACTTTTTTATTCTGATTGCTTCATGTTACTATGCATCATGCAAAAATACCAAGTGAATTCTCTTTAAATTTAAAATGGAACGGAATGACTCCAGCCTTTCTGGAGTCTAATGCTGTGCGGTTTTTCACTTTGATTACAATGTATGGAATGATTTGCAGGAAACTAAATAGCTGCTTAAACTTTATTCTAAAGCTATTTATGCCTGCTTTTTTCAGCTGTTATGACTATCATACCACTAGTTTGTGAGCGTAGAGGTACTGACATAAGGATTTGTGTTGTTAGTTCGTAAAGCAAAAAATTGTATAATTCTACCTTTAGTAGCAATTTATTCTGTTTTTGAGAATTACCGTGGAACCATTTCAAACACTGAAGTTACTCAGCAGCATGTATAACAAAAAAGGAAGTTGTATATTAGATGCTTTTACTACAATTTTGTTTTATTTTATAAAGTAGTCTTGCATACTTGAATTTTCAACACTAGGGTTTTTCAGAGTCTAATTTTGAGAGAGCACTGAATTGAACTTTGTATTATTTACTTCTCTTCCTTCTGTCTTTTAATGGTTGCTGAGATGCAGGTTAAAGGCTGCTGTTTGAATGCTCCAGTCAGTGATGGTACAGCCTCGTTAAATGAAGAATAACAATGGTATTTGCAAATGCAAGAACTGGTAGCTAATGGGGCCTCCTGTCCCAGTTTCCTTGAACTTTGGTCCAATTTAGATTGTAGAGTAGATGGCTGACCTACTTGTGCTTCGGTCAAGTACTAATGGAAAACAGCATAAAAGACTTCCCTTTTCCTGAAAAGTGAAGAAAAGACTGGTCTTTCTGAGATTAGTTGACCAAGTTAGGCATTTGTTTCACATTATTGCATTTTAGGGATTCTACAGTTGAGTGATTTGGGTGTTTGAGAGCTATATTAGGTCAAGTAATGTGTATCCAGATCTCTGTGGGGTTTTTTTCTAAACCCTTAATAAGATTAGTGAACCAAAGAAAAACCTGTACCTTCTTTTTTGCCTAACCTTGATCTCATGCCTATTTTAAAGCAACACCTTGTTTGGCACATTAAAAACCTCAGATTTTCAATTGTGATAGGATTGTGTGCAATGTATGTCATTTAAACAAACAAACAAACAAAACCCATTGCCACACACAAAACCCCAAACTTCTAACTTAGGTTGTTGAATTATGTGTATAAGGAAGGCCATAAAATGAGATTTGTGACCTTAATACTTGAGTGTGATACTTCCAGGTAGCTTAGACCAATGAGTTTAGACTCTGTTTGTTGTATTTATTTTAGAAAAAAGTAATTGTTTTTAGGGAATACTTAATTCTAGTAGGTCAGCAACCCATTTTGTGTAGAATATGAAGTGGTAAGTAAAAATCAACTTTCTTTGTTGCAGTAATTACCATTTCAGGACCAGAAGATTAAATTGGCTAGAAACATGAGGAGACATGGATAAAGTTTACCTCAGATTCACTGAACTGAAAGTCTGCTTAAACAGAATTCAAGATTTTCTTTTTTTCAGTGGCCATGTTAATGAAGTGAATTACTAAGCAACCTTCTCCCTCTCTTGATCACAAGCAACCAATCATCATGCTGTACATCAACGTGATGTGCTTGGAGAGTTTAATTTGAAATGCTGTCTTTTAACTGTAGTTGTGTGGGGTTTTTTACATGTGTTAAATATCAAGAAAATTTTAACTCCTTAATGATCTTCTGATGTGTGCTACAACTGTGACTTGAATATGTGATCATTGCTTGCATATTTAAGCAGTGGATTAATGCTATTTTCAGTGGTTTTCTACTGCTTGTTACACATGCAACTTTTAACAAACGTGGGTATGGGTGACTGTAATCCAGTAGTGAGGAAGTTGTTGGGAACCAAGCAGCCTTGAGTCAAGGGATTTACTGAATTGGCATTTAACTCCAGCTTCTGGTTGCTGACTGGAGCCTGGCTAGGGGGTGAGACCCACAAGCAATTGCACGCCTGTGGAAGCCCGTTCTCCGGCTGTGCTGAAGCCAGGCGGCTCCCCGCTCTTGCCCTGGTGATTTGAATGCCCTCCCTTCTGGGTCCTGCCAGCTTCTGGCTGCTTCTCCTTCCTTTTCCTGCCACCTGTGGGCCATGGAAGATCAAGGGATCTCTTGTTGTTACTCTTACAGTTACGAAAACTGGTATAAACTACTCACTTCTGTACTAGTTTATGTAATTTTTCAGTTAGCCTATAACATATAATGTCTAGATGGCAAAACACGCAGATATTCAAAGGAGAAAATACAAAAATCAATATTGCTCTGAGTTTCAGAGGAGTGTGCATAGTAGGAAATACGCTTACAACCTTTGTATCGGTGTGCATTTCCTAGATTCCTTTCTTTAGTGCTCAGGATATAGGGTTCATCAAATGGGTTACTACTGTCAGCTTCTTTCAAAAAGATAATTTGGTGTGTGGCTCTGCTAACTTTGACATACAGGCTGAATTATTCAGGAAGTGGTGATTTGATTTCCATTTATGGACTGTTTTCTGGCATATATTGCTGTAGTTGTTTTCTTGGTGGATACTTAAAGGATTTTCCTAAATCTCTGTGAAAGAGGGTGCTATTCTCCCTCTTTTATGGACTGCAGAATAAGAATTAGGCCAAAATCATTGATGGGAGACTCTACCTTTGGAAGTCTAAGGCCTTACTCGTAACTGCTGTTTGCAGCTAGAAGAGTTCACCGCGCTGAGTAGTAATGGATAATCATGGTTTGATGCCTTTGTTCCCTGGACCCAGGGGGTAGGATTCCTTGGTGTCACTTGAATGCATAAACCAAAGCAACCTTTTTTCCTGTAGTTGTCCTATTACTTTATGGATTTTTCAGTGTCAACAGCTGTGATTCTTAACAGGTTTTAGTACAGGATTTCACAGTATTACTAAAGAATTTTTATGGCTATGTAAACAATAAAGAAGTTGAAACCCTGAAGAAACTGGAAACTCTTGTAGAATGAGTTCTTTGGACAGAATAGAAAAGGAAACAATGTCTAAATTGCTTTATTTAACTAGGGGATACACAATACAGCATATTCATGGTAGTTGCACTTGTTAGCAAAGCACAATGATTTGCACCTAAAGCATAGGACATGTTTGTTACTGTGTAATAAAATCATGCTCTCACAGTCTCACCTGAGACTTCAGTGAGTAATAAGGAAAAAATACTATAGCTGAAAGCTTTTTTGAGCAGCTAATCCAAGTTGAGTGGTGTCCTTATGTGTAAGTATTTCACTCTTTAGTCATGGTACTTGGAATCCTGCCGAATTTGGTCTGTAATGATGAGTCCTGTCATTCCAAAAGTAAGTTTAAAAGGTTATGTGATCAGGTGCTTTTCGCTTCTAGAGGCTGATAGACTATCTGTGTCTGAGCTTGCTTCTGAAGAGTCCTTAGAGAAAACAGAAAGATAACAGGAAGAGACCGTTTGATTTTCTAAATACAGGTTAATTTATTTTCTTCGGTCTCATCTTGAGGACAGTTAAACACTGAAATAGGTTGAGCAGTTTTGATCCCTGGAGGTTTTCAAGATGAAACTGACTGTATAAAGCCCTGAGCAACCTGGGCTGACCCCACTGAATGAGTCTGTCATTCTGTGATTTTTCTCTATCGTGGACCAATTTGTCACCTAGAGCCATAGTACTAATGATTGCCTTGCTTTAAAGCAGCCTATCATACATGAGAGAATAATTGAAAGATATTAGTATTATGTTGTGTTTGCACTAAGAACTTCTATCACTTCTTCTAGTTTTAGAAACTGAAGTTCCTGAAGTCAGGCACAAGGAGTCACACCTCCTGTTTGTCATCTGGATTGTACATTTTGGGAAATGTTGATGCAGGACAAGGCTGTGTGGTATTGGTTTCAAGTATTCAAAATAGTGTTTTGTCTGCAGGCATTTTTTGTGTTGGAATATTGAACTCAGAATCTATTCTTTCTCACTGTACAATCCAGTAAGCAGCACTGAGACTTTAATTATTTTTTTTAATACTATGTTTTTGAGTTGTAGTGAAGTAGCTAATCAAAATAAACATCTTCCAAAGGGTTACAGGATGTTCAAATCTTGGCTTTCAACAAAAAGCCCTAACTTTCACAGTAAGAGTTCATCAGATTAATCTGCTAGAGGTGACTGGGGAGGGGGATAAACTGAAGGCTTTCTTTAAGTATTTTTTTTCCCTCTTACTGTTGGAAAACGCCCTGAAGAGAAGCTTTAGAATTCACTGGATTATTTTAACATCTTAAAAGTCTGCATTTGTTGCACAGATTTTTGCAAGCTGTGAGTTGTTCTAGTCTCTAACACCTGAAACAGGAAAAAAGGGAGTTATTTAGTATTAGTGTTATTTAGTATCTTTACTATTAGTATTATTATATTAGTGTTATATTTAGTATCTAGTATTTCAGTGTGAATGAAGCAAGGTTTTTTGTAAAATGCTTTCAAAGGTAAGAACATGAAAACCAACTTCTTGAGAGCAGAGGTAACGTTGAGATTTTTTTCTGTGCGCTATCTGAAGGTTGCTTGTTCATTATTAGTTAATATTTTCTAAAATCCTCGTGTGTTAAGCCCTCAGGGTATTTGTAGCAATTCTTTTTGCATTATAGGGCACTAGTAATAGAGAAGAAATTCACGGTCTTTAAGCATTGCTAAAATGTTACTACCTTTAAGGAAGCTTTAACAAAAGTCTGGTTTGTCTGTTAGTTGTTTTCCTTATGTCTGAGATGAATGTATCCTAATTTACAAGAATTGTTTCAAATCACCAAGTTGAGAAGCTCGATCCTTTCCTGTTTGCACTGTTTCTGTAGCTATTACAATATTTAGTATATACTTTTTTTCAGTTGGACTTCAAGCTTTATTTTTAGCCTATATAAGTTTGTTAGCTAACATGTGCTAGGAGTTTTTATGACAAAGGGCTCTGAACTGGTAAGGCTTTCTCTGCTTCCTTTTTGGTGGTTTAGGTAAAAACTGTTGTTTTAAAAGCTTTGGACTTGATGATTAATAAAATATTGAGATTTTGGTTTTAATGGAGATGTCATTTGTCTTGGCCAAGAGCGTGCTGAGGAAGAGACACAGAGCATGATCCAGAGGTGGTTTCTATTCAGTGAAGGTCTTTAATCTGCCTTCTGAGGAAAAAAGCTTATAACTTTGCCTTCCTTAACTTCCTGCTTCCATAACTTTTGAATCAATTGTCCAGTTTCAAACAAGTGTTAAAGATACACTTTTTTTTTTCAGTTTAATGAAAATTAGCAGCTAGGTGGGAGAAACCTAAAATGATATACTTGCTCAAGAAAATGTGAACTCAGTTATCATCTGAGTCTGTCTGGTGAGCTGGCTTACCAGTCAGTGTGAAGGTGGGTGGACACTGCTAGGTCACTGTGCTGTCTGCTTGCTTGCGCAGTAAGTACTTTAGGACTACCTACACTGCCTTTTGTCCCTCAAGAGTTGGGCCTGGAGTCATGGAATGAGACAATAAAGGCCAGAGGAGATGAAACCAAGCTGTTGTGGAAATTGTTGGGCTGGGTGTGTGCACTGTGCTTTTCTATGGAGTTACTGGTTCTGTTGCAATCTAGCTTATCAAAGAACCTCCGCTTCATGAGATGCAGGTGAACATTTGTGGGGAATCTGTGCAGAACTAATCTCTTCTATTGTCTTGATCTAAATTTCCCAGATCTTATACTGACAGCCTTAGTTGTTCATAGGTTTACTTTTTATAGGAAGATGGAAGACCCAAAGAATGAACTTTCACTGTGAAACCTCTGCAAGATAACTTGAAGGATGGGAAAACAAAACCCTAACTAAAAATGTGCTAAAGGACTGGTTGCTGTTATAAATAAAAATAATTCTGTTTCATGAGGGTAGCGTGACTCATACTACTTAATGTTTCTATCTCAGTATTCAGTTTATTTTTAAGTAGTACTGTACAAATAGTGTTTTTCAGTGTCAGTTGTTGCTATGGCTTCATAATATTTCCCTAAATACACTTGCTTGTACTTTCTCACAGGATAGTATTTGGCATATAAATACATAAAATCCATCAAAATTTCCTCAGTGCTGATCATTTTCATGCTTTTGCAGGGGTGAGGGGGTGGGGTGGAGATAGCTCTGTGTATTATGTATTTTTAGTTGAGGAGGAACAAAAGTTAGAAAAAGTCCTCACAATCTGTTTCCTCGTTTAAGAAAATGTTCCTCCGTTTCAGCTTTCCCAATTTTTCCATGTAGCTTTGCAGATTAAATTTCCAGCATTGGTATAGTTTGTGCTGTTTTCTCAGAGGTAAGCAGATGCTGTATTACTACTTCAGAACACTTTCACTGTCTTTTCTTCTTGTAATTGGAGAGGAAAAAATACTTCTTGTAGTATTCTCGTGGTTTGGGGAGGTGCGATGGGTGAATTGTTGAAAAATTTCCTTTAGGTTTATACTTTTGCATGAAGTTTCTTTTGCCAAGATGCTAATTTCTACAGTTGTATGGAAAAGAACTGGATGAAAAACTGTGTGGGAGAAACAGCTTGTCTTCCTAGCCAGAGCAGTTCTGTTCAGTTTTTGCTGTAACTGTCCAATCAACGGTTTTGTTTCAGCAGCTAGTTTTTGTTGCAAACAAGTGGCCTGTGCCTGCCATTATGGCACAGTTATTTTCAGAGTGTCCACAAAATGCAAAGTTAGTGTTGAATTCTTAGCCTTGGAGGCTTTCAATTCTGTTTGTTTCAGCAGCATGTCCTAATCATTATGTTGCAAGGTAGGCCAGGTTTGTAGACATTTTCTGCTGTTCCTTTTGAAGTGGACCTGTTGCATTAAGGGAAGCAGGATTCATAGGTTGAAAGAGAGAGGGAGCTTCATGTTATAGTGTATTGAAAAAGGTATTAATCCCAGAAGGGGTGGCAAAATCTCTTTATCTATATGTAGTCCTGGGAGTAGTTGTAGGCAAACTTGATAGGAGAAGTCTAAACAGAACCTGATGAATTATTATTTTTCATGCCTTGTGTGGTTGCTTCTTGTTTTT
>NW_010393724.1:10265-22247 GCF_000710305.1 Buceros rhinoceros silvestris | reverse complement strand
TTCCTAAATATTGGGAAAAAACCTGAATTTCTAACTTAATTTCTCTCTTGATAACTCTTTTTCGTTAATAATGTTAATAAATAATTTTTTAAAATCTTTTTACAGATTCTGAAGGTGTTTAAGCTCTGAGTACTTACAAGCTCTTCATACATAGAAATGTCTGGCTCATATGATGATTCCATTGGAGTAGAAGTTTCTAGTGATAGCTTCTGGGAGGTAACTTGAATGTTTTATCACAATATTTTGATTTTATTTTTTACTCTTATTATAGAAAATCTGATTTTTTTTTTTGTACATTGTAAACTGTGCAGAGAGCTGCAGTACAGGACACCTTTGGGTATTGTGATCTGCAGAAATAGCCTTCAGGGTAGAAATGACATTTCGGATTTTGGCCTAGTTCTGTCAAGGGGTTTGAGATGGCATAAACTTGATTTGGATAGGATATGCAATTTGGAATTGAACCCTCTTCGCCAAAGAGGGGTGCAGGTTGGTAGCTTTTAAAATTAATGAGGGGGTTGACTGATCGATGTTAAATTACAAACGTAAAATAGCGTGTGAATGTACTGCATGTCTCCTGTTCACGTCTAGATATAAGTATAAACTCTCACTGAGAGGAGTTATCTTATGCTTATCTCAATGTAAGAGCATACAAGCAGAAAGAATACAAAGCGCATTGTAACATCAGTAATTTGTGCTGCCCCAATCTGAAGAAGGTTTTCAGATGTTATGATAATTTGATTAAGCTGTAAAGAGAGCAAACTTCATAAAGCAGAAAGCATTTTATAGAAACAAAAAAAAGTTTCTGGTAAGAAAAGGTTTGACGAGGTCAATACTGACATAATTAGAGATAAATACACTGTCCGGATGAACTGTATTCAGTAGGGCAAACTTCTACCATGTGACTGGGAGCCCTTTTGAGTTTGAACATGAAAATGGCTAGTGAGAAAATATCTGACTGTTTCTGTTACTAGAGACCTATGTAAGACACCTGGCTTTTGGTGACCTAACAATGTGCTTTCTTTTAAATGAATGCGTTTCTAGACTGCTAACATGCAGTTGATACTGGTGGTAAGGACATTGTGTTTTGATGCAGATGTCCCATTATTTTTCAATACATTATCTGAAAGACCTAATGATGTTCTTGTTTGGTAGACAGCTATCTTTTGAGACATTTATTATTGTTAAAGATGTCTATGCTATTTATAAAGAGGTTGTTTTAAAATTACTGGATTTTAAGCCTTAATATCTTTTTTGTAGGGGTGTTCTGTAGTGTAACCGTGGAGACTGTGTGGGACTATGTGCCTTTCTTGGTGTCTAAGGCTCAACTGGACATGGTCCTGAGCAATCTGATCTGTCAGACCTGCTTTGAGCAGGAGGTTGAACTAGATGATCTTCTGAGGTTCCTTCCAACCTCAGTTATTCTGTGATTTTTATTTTGCGCTAACGCAACTTTCTGGGCAGGCTTCCTTGGTAGAAGTGCTTCAGAATAAAATAGAGGCATTCAGGAAGAAAAGAATCCTAGACCACGGGGATTTTTTTTTTTTTTTTTTAAATGTGTTGGGAATCCTCTTCTTGGGAGGAGTACGTGACTTCTGCCTGGCTATTCTGTACCAGACTGTCATCTTCTTCAACTAATCGTGACTGGATGCATAAAAAGATGAATGAGTAAGAGTGGGAATTCTGTAAAGTAGTATTTTTGGGCAAATGCGAACTCAAGTAGTTAATATTAAAGGATAATAGGTTATCAGAAATAGCAATCAGTCTATGCTAGGACGTTTATGAACATAGCTTAAATGTATCTGATGCTTACTATAGGTGGGTTAAAGGTGAGTGTTTGTGTTATTGGTGACTTATGTAATTGTAAACACTACTTATTAGTCTACTTTGGACTTTTTAATGTATTGCTTCTAAAAGGTCAGAACTGCAGTCTGTTTCATAAGCAATGTCAGTGGGCTAATGTGAAATGCATGAGTATATCTTTGTTTATCCTTGGATAAAAATAAGTTAGGCTTCATTATTGCAATCAATTTCTTTCCTTATGGGGTTAATTCTTGCTTTCTGCTCTTTTTTTTGATGCACACCCACAAAGGTTGTTATGCTGAAATAGTCAAATTTATTTTTCTTCTGAAACATTAGGCTGGAAAAGTAATATATGTTTTGAGAGTGACAAATGCTGACTGCAACAGGTGTGCTAGTTGTTCAAAGGGAAAAGCTAGCGTTCTTTAGATCATATTAAGTAATCTATATGTTAAAATCAGTTAAAAGAAAACTCCAAAATTGAAGATGCAATTATATTCTCAGGAAATGGGTTGAGTTCATGAAAAATTCTAGAGACCCTGAAGAGTGAGCGTGAAGATGGAGGGAAACAAAGATTTGGCTGCTGTGAAAAATGAAGCCCTGTGATAAGTCAATGGCTTTGTTACTGAAGTGACTTTAAGGCTGTTCAAAGCATTAACAGTTTTTCTGAAAGCAAAATTGGACTTCCCATGCAATTGATAACCATATTTTAAAAAAAATTCCTGTATTTCCTTGTACTAAGCTTTTGACAGTTTAGCAATATAAAAGGAACATTTCACTGATTTTTGGGATTCTGAGTATTGAATTATGTAGGAAACACTATTTGTTTTGCTGTTCCTTGGCTTTGTGTGATTTGATTCTTAGGACCGACAGACAAGTTTGTGGGTTTTGTGCTACAAACATTGATTCTTTAAAAAACATGAATAGAGACGGCTGTATACTTACTAGAGATGTAAATGCTTTGTCATTATTTTAGCAAAGTGACTACCCAATTGCGCTTTCAAAATGTTGAAACTAAGGGGTATTTGAGTGAAACAGACAGGAGGCTGTAAAAGTTTTATAGTTGGCTAGTACTTAAAGTATCACCACTGATATTTGTGTTGTAGTTAAAGGCAAAAACTAACGAAGAATAGTTTAGAGAATTCAAAAGATATAGCAGGTTATCATGAAGTGCTGTATGTATAGCTGAAAGGCTGTGGTTGGTATGCCAGAATGTTTATGTAACTGCATGCAGAGTAAAATGTGCAGTATTACATCCCTGGCATTCTACAGAGATGGAGCTTTTATGGGTACACTAAGATGCTTTGGATTAAGCATGAAAGAGTATTCTGGTATTGGTGATAAATAATTCTATAGTAATGCTGAACTATTAACAAGGAGGATGGATATTGTAGTGAATTTTATCTTTCATGCACACTGTGCTTGGTAAATTTACAGTCTGTGTAGTTTGAGGGAATAAATATGTTTACAAAGCTGTCTTAAACATGTATAGAAAATTTTCTTCTAATGGAAACAGCTGAGAAAATGTATTGCGTAAGGAAACTGCTGTTTCTTTGCACTCTTTAATTATCATAGGATGACTCCTTATCATTGTTTATTAAACTATTCAGAAGACCAGTAGTCTTGGCAATACCCTATTAGAGTGAGAAATGTGAATGTGGAACTTATGTTTTGGCTGGCAGCCTTTCTAGTTGCACGTAGCATCACATGGCAGAGAAATTGTTTGGGTTTTTTTGTATTCCAACACTGAACAAAATGCTAGGGTGAAAGCACACCATAAGGGAAAGTGGTAAAGTACCTGCATCTGGGCTGTCCACTGCAGTGTTATCTTAACAGAGGATGTTTTGAGTGATCACTTTCATCCAGGAGTAGTTTTGTTGTTACCTCTGCACTTCAGTGAGGGTAATTGCATTTTGACATGCATGCCTGATACTGTATTTTGGTTTGTATATATTTCTGATTATGTCCGAGTGAATAATTAAGGTATCCAGTAATTTGCTTAGGCCAGGTAATGCTTTGGCAGCATCACAGAATTATTTTGGCTGGAAGAGACCTTTAAGATCATCAAGTCCTACCATTAATCTAGCACTGCCAAGTCACTACTAAATCATGTCCTCAGCACCACATCTACATGTCTTATAAATCCAGGGACGGAGACTCCACCATCTCCCTGGGCAGCCTGTTCCAATGCTTCGCAACTCTTTCTGTGAAGACATTTTTCCTGATAGCCAACCTAAATCTTCCCTGGTGCAACTTGAGGCCATTTCTCTTGTCCTGTTGTGTTACTTGGGAGACCAACCCCCACCTCACTAAAACCTCCTAGTTGTAGACAGTGATAAAGTCTCCCCTGAGCCTCCTCTTCTGCAGGCTAAACAACCCCAGTTCCCTCAGCCACTCCTCACCAGCTTGTTCTCTAGACCCTTCACTATCTTCCTTGCCCTTCTGTGGGCATGTTTCAGCACCTCAATGTCCTTCTTGAAGTGAGGGTGCAAAACTGAACCCAGTTTTCAAGGTGTGGCCTCACCAGTGCTGAGTACAGGGGGACAATCACTTCCCTCCTCCTGCTGGCCACACCAGTGCTGATACAAGCCAGGATGCTGTTGGCCACCTGGGCACACTGCTGGCTCCTATTCAGCCACTGTCAGCCAGCACCCCCAGGTCCTTTTCCACCTGGCAACACTTGACCTTATTAGTCCAGCTTATCAATCCTCAGCCTATCAATCCAGCCCAGCCTGTCCAGAGCCTTCCTACCCTCAAGCATGAACACTCCTGCCTAACTTGGTGTCACCTGCAAATCAACTGAGGCTGCACTTGATCCCCTGATCCAGATCATTGATAAAGATGTTGAAGAGAACAGGTCCCAGTAATGAGCCCTGGGGAACACCACTCGTTACCAGCTGACAACAGCATTTAACTCCATTCACCACCACTCTTTGGGCCCAGCCATCCAGCCAGATATTATGCAGCGAATCGTACTCCTATCCAAGCCTTGAGCACCCAGTTTCTCCAGGGGAATTCTGTGGGAAATGGTGTCAAAGGCTTTACGCAAGTCCAGGTAGACAATGTCCACATCCTTTCCTTCATCCACTAAGCAGGTCACCTTTTGAATGTACCATTTGACTTTAAACTTTGCCTTTCTACAGAGAAGCCTGACAAAAGAGTAAGACAGGAATTACTCACTAGCCTTCGGGCACCATCCTAGGAGAAGGACAACTCTGACCCCAAACCCGGGCAGATGGAGCTCGTTTAGCCCTGTAAGGCTCCATCTAAGAGAAGGAAACTCTAACCAAACCTACGACCTGAGGACTTGGCTGTCACCATCCAAGCTTGCTAGGCCCTGGCAGATGAACCTCAGGTGTAAAGGGTGGAGCCAGTTCCGTGCACGCTGCACCTCACTTAAAAAATCCACTGTGCAGGCCCAAAGGGTGCGCTCATCGCTTGCAGTGAGCGTGGGAAAAGCCCTTCCCAGATCTTCGCTCGCGAAGCCAAGCCGTGATGGTGATGATAATGATTATCACAATACACTAGAATTAATTGGGTAGTGTTTAGCAATAGCTGAATGTTTGCCACCTTCTGGGCTGCGAGCAGATTAAAATACCTTTATTTTTCATTCAGTATACCAGAAAAAAAGCCTGCAAAGTATTTTGCTCCTAGGTAACATTATTTCTGCTAATTAGAGAGTTACATTTTTTTCAGAGCTTTCAAGCAGGGATCGTTGAGTATTTATTTCTTTATAGGTTGGAAATTACAAGCGGACAGTAAAACGAATTGATGATGGTCACAGACTTTGCAATGATCTTATGAACTGTATTCATGAACGGGCACGAATAGAGAAAGTCTATGCTCAGCAGCTTACAGAATGGGCAAAAAGGTGGAAACAGCTTGTGGAAAAAGGTAATGCATTCTGATTTTGAACTCTGAAAACTTTCTCAAAGGGAAAAAACTTGGTAAGTGCAAAGTATGGAGTCTTTGCAAAAGGCTCAGAAATGTAATAAATGATCAAGCTTTTCTTGATTAAAAATGAACAAAGTCCTGAGGCTTTGCTAGTTTGTTTCTAACTGAAGCAGATGAATTCAGTGTTGAGGTGTCCAAATAGATTCAGTTCTAGAGAACTGACTGTTTCTAGGTAGTTAATGGTGTAGAGCGCAGTTTGAAAAGTGTATCTGAATAATAAGGGTGCAGTGGTTGAAGGGTTAAGACTAATAATAAGCATTGTTCTAGTGGAAGGCTAATCCGATACCTTTTTAATATATCCTGAATATAGTTTGTCTGTCCATGGTTATCCATGTTTCAAAAAGTATATTGACAAATGGAGGGCAGCTCAAAGAAAAGCTAACAGGTGGAATACTGAGAATCATAGTACACGGAGACGTTGGCCAGACAAAATGAATATTATTTCTTCTGGTGTAAAAATCTGTAATATTCTAAATTTATCTGAAAACAAACTGTTCCCTCTTCTGGGTTTGCATCAATATTGCTGTTTACAAGTGAATATAAGTCAATAGCTTCAGGTAGTTTCTTGGGAATGTAAGTTCCATGTGGGTGATGGTTACGGAGAATGACACTTTCTGTTGTGTTTAGGCCCACAGTATGGAACAGTAGAAAGGGCTTGGTGTGCTTTTATGTCAGAAGCTGAAAAAGTGAGTGAACTACATCTAGAAGTAAAAGGTTCACTGATGAATGAAGACTTTGAAAAAATCAAGAACTGGCAGAAGGAAGCCTTTCATAAGCAAATGATGGGAGGATTTAAGGAAACCAAAGAAGCAGAAGATGGATTTAGGAAAGCTCAGAAACCTTGGGCAAAAAAGCTGAAAGAGGTACAGCAGTAGATTATGTATTAGGTATCCTGTGTTACGATATATATTAATGTCTCAGATCTCTATGAGGGAATAAACTCCCTGTTTTCTCTGCTGGACCCTCCTTTCTCAAAGTTTTCCTGCTTTCTGTCCTCTTATTTTTCTCTTGGTCTCTCCTAATCTTGGTGGCCTAAGTGGAATTTAAACTATCCGATTTCATGCATTTGAAAGTTATGAATTGCTCTAAAGTGAGAAGGGGGAAAGTGTTTGTGAGGTTTTTTTTTTTCTTTGTCATGCAACATTATACTTAAATAACAGGCTTGTAGAAGAAGGGGAGCAGAGCATGGATATGAGGGGGGGAAACGTTCTACTGGGCACTTTCTGTAAACCTTTTCATGAGTCTGCTCCATGTTTCTCTAAGTTCTATGAGTGAATTTTCTTGTAGGCTGAGAGAATGCTGATTCATAAGTAGTAGGATTCAGAAGTAGTATTTCCTTACTTTGATTTTATGTATTCATTCCTTGGCCTAAATGGAAAAAAAAAAAAATCAAAAAAACCCCCCAAACCATCCTGAAACAAAATCTGACCCTTTCTTCATTGCAACATAGGCTAAAAAAATAACTTAAGGGTTGTTGTATAAATTGTCCCAAATGCAAAGATTCACATCTACGTTGCAGGTGGAAGCTGCAAAGAAAGCGTACCACGCAGCCTGCAAAGAGGAGAAACTGGCTATATCTAGAGAAATGAATAGCAAAGCTGATCCAGCACTAAATCCTGAACAACTTAAGAAATTACAAGACAAAGTGGAGAGAAGCAAACAAGATGTGCTAAAGGTACACTGTATGCTAACATACTGTTCATATGCAGTATTTTTAACCTATAATATGCTTGTGCATATTTAAGCTTTTCTTTCTTCCCTAATGTGTGTGGACTGCAGTGCAGCTCACTTTCAGTTGCAGTCCTATACCAAAATGTAGTTTTCTCCAAAGCATATGTCATTGCCAAGTTCTTCTGTGAAGAATGGATAACGTGTTAACTCTATTTCACATAAGTACTTTCAGCAGGGAAGGAAGCAGAATGAGACAGAGTACTTCTAGGGCAGAGTTGTACTCATTTAGTGTATCTGGAGATCTTTAAATAAGAGACCTGTAACTTGAAAGACTGTCTGCTCTGATTTACTGTGTGGCTCCTTTGGTTTTTTGTAGTGTTACATTACTACATTACATTACTACTTACATGTAGTATTACATTAACATGTTTTTTGTAGTATTACATTAACATTTGCCATGTTTTCTGTTAAAAAGCCAGAAAAGAGGCTTAGAACTTTATTGTGACTGATCTGCAGTTTTGTTAGATAACTCTCACTGTGACCTAAGATAGGTACTGTGGTCATGAAAAGAGAATGAAATTTGAGAACTTTTGGTCAAAGCCATAACCATTACTACATTGGAAGTCTGTTATGTAGGGTAGTAATAAAATACATTGCTAATTGTTTGTTTTTCCACCCTCAGATGAAAGAAAAGTATGAAAAATCACTGAAAGAATTAGATAATGCCACTCCTCAATATATGGAAAATATGGAGCAAGTGTTTGAACAGTGTCAGCAGTTTGAGGAAAAACGTTTACGTTTCTTTCGAGAAGTATTATTGGAAGTTCAAAAACACCTTGATTTGTCTAATGTTGCAAGGTAAAACTGTAAGACTTTAAAAATAATGCTTAATACTTTTCATTGAAAAGTAACTCATAATTCAAGTAGATCTGAGTTTGGAATCTGATTTGTTACTCATCTGTTGTTTCAATTTGTTTAAAGTGTAAATGAAGGAGCTTAATTCTATGTTTTGTCTAACATCAGATTAGCATCTATCCCTAACATTTGCTAGATTTATTTAACACTGTTAAATGAACCAAGAAACCCTCATTCTTGTTGTATTTTTAAGATCAAATGCATGCCAATTAGAAACGATGCAGAGCTTAGAGTAAAAAAAAACTGGGGAGTTTTGGGTATATTATGTGTCTTGCCTGTTTATTGAAGAACAAGCTAGAATTAATTAGTATAAGACAGCATGAACTTTGTAGCATAAACACATTTATTGTTAAAATACGAGAGCTCGGTCTAAAGGAATTATCTTAAGCAGGGGCTAAATGTTAAGGATCCATTGGTTGACTGTCACTGAACTCTTGTCCATCTGAATTTTAAAGTCTGCTCTTTGTACTGTAGTATGTACAAAGCATGTCGCGTACTTTGTTTCTGCCTGGATCCTCCTCACTACATCCCTAGCAGAAGTTAGATTTCTTGAAAACTCAAACCAGCTCACACAGCTTATTTTGTCAAACCATGTGGCGTATTATCAGCTAGTACAGGCAATTTTGATGCTAAGCTACTTCAGTATGCCAGCAAGACAGTGGTTATAATGATTTTGTTTTCTCTTGCATTTGAGAAGACAGACACTGGAATGCTTGCAGCAAATACTGTAACGCTAGTGGAATTCTACATCCCACTCATCACAGCGGAGTTTCATGTGTGCTGTAGTTGGCATTTCAATTAAAAGGAGAACAGTGCGCTCCTGTCTGGCTGCTCGTTTCTGTTCCCTCTTCTGCTAGTCACAAAGCTCTTACGGTCCATCTAGTGGAATTAAGGAGCTGGTCAAGGTAACAGAGGGCAGGAAGAATCTAGTTTGGTTTTAACCCTAAAGAGTGTTCCAAATTTACTTTGCTATGCAGTCACATGAATGTTAGTGCTGGCACAAGTGAAGGGGGTGATGTATGGGCAAGATGAAAGCAATAGGTAAAGGCAGGATCACTTCAGCATTGCTATAATTTTGGATTGCTTCAAAGTTTTGCTGTAGAAGACAGGCTCTTTCTACTCTAAGAGGAAGTAGATAGATAGGATTGGTGCCCACTTGAATTGTGTTTCATGTGTTTAATCAGATTGAAAGAAAATACGGAACAGAAAAAGATGAGTAATAGTTGACTTAAAGGGCAAGTTTGAGGGAAGACTACAGAAGATGACCAAGTGGAAAGGCAATGATTTCCTTTTAAGATACACCAGGATGTTCAGGGGTGGTGCTTTATGGTATGTAAAGGTACAACGAAAAGAACTATTAGGAAAAAAATAAGGATAAAGTGACTGTTAACTGTTTATTTCCTCAACTCTGCCTTTTTGAATACACAAAGATAAAAAATGTAGAATAAACTCCCAAAAGGAAGAGTGATTTTTAATTTTCTTAATGCTGAAGAGGACAATCCAGAAAATAGCCTTTCCCTGTTTTCTACAGATGTAGACCTCCTGTTTATTGTTGATTAATCTGATGGCTAGTGAGTCATTCAAAACCATTTGTTCACTTTCTGAAAATACATTGTGATAATGAAAATACTGATGTAGATAAAAAACAGCATATTAAATACATGTTAAGGCAGTCAAGTAATATATAGAAATTGAGAAATTTGAAAGTATTTTTTGAGAAAGTTTGACTCCTTGACAGTGTACTGCTGATGAATTCTAATTCTAAATTTTGTGTGACTTGGTCTGGATGGGCTTCCTCACATTTTCTCTAGCTTGAATACAGACTAGCAGTTCTGTGTCTCTTATTTTAAGCCTTGTGGCTGTTGTGTTAAGATGTGTTTGTACTCTGAGTTCCATACCAGTTTGTTGTTTGTTTGGTTGGTTTTTTTTGGTATAAAAGAATTGTATTTGTAGTCACAGTTTGTAGAGAGAATATATCATGTGTGTGGCGTAGGATCAGGCGATCAGAGTTGTATCTGGACTTCTGTAAAATACTTTATACTTAGGAGAACTCAACTTTAACAAAAAAGCAATTAGACTAAGAGGTAAGTAAAAGTAGTAAGGTTCTTTTTTTATAGTATTTGATATTTTGTATAAATAGTACAGTTAGTAAAATTGTAGAGTCCCTAAAAGAACAATACCCGTTATCAGACGTTGTACCTGCATAGGAAAATGTTTAACCCATTTAACTCCACTTCAGGTTTGAGATTTTTTTATTTTAATAATGACTTAGTTCTCACTGGATTAAGACAGAATGCTATGAACTTACCATAGAAACAGTTTCTACAGTCTTGTAGTAAGACAAGCTTTTGTAGACAAGCTTTTAAATTCAAGAAACTTCAAGATTCAGTAATTTAAAAACATTCCTCTGTGAATTCTACATTTAATGACAGCCTATTCTGTTACTTTACAGAAGAGTCAAAATTCTAAAATCTGACAAATAAGGATTTTGTTTTTATGCGCTTTCAGCAACCTGACTCTTCCTTTTTTTTACAGGAAAGTTAATAGGTCAGTCAGTTTTAAAAAGTCTGTCTTGCTCTAATTTTAAAAATAACATTGTGAACTTTGAAATACTCATTTTTTAAAAAATCTGACTAGAGGATTTGCGATGTTTCTAAATGTTATACTAAATTTAAAGACAAATTTGTTTTGCAGTTACAAAAACATCTACCGTGAACTGGAACAGAATATCAAAACAGCAGATGCTGTTGAAGACTTGCGGTGGTTTAGAGCTAATCAGGGTCCAGGAATGTCAATGAATTGGCCTCAGTTTGAGGTAAGGTCGGAGTGCTTAAAACCCGGACTCGTTATGTCTATTTTTGCCTCTTTGCTTTTTCATCATATTCCTTTCTGGTGTAATTCTTAAATTCAGGCTTCTAGCAGTGAAATTTTTTGTTTTTTCAAGTCATAGTAGTTTACTTTTCTTGAATTCCTTTGGACTCTCCTCCTTTCCTCCAGCTTTTGGAGATGATTATTTCCGGCACCTATTTAAAGAGAAAAGGAATAGCCAGAAAACTCTATAGTGATTTTTTTTTTTTTAAGCTGAAATCATTAGTAAGCCATGGTTTAGTTGATACACCTGTGTACGTTATCCTATATGCTTAACTTCTTCCCTTTGGTGCCAGGCTTCAGTTTGAATCTCCTTGCTGTTAGCAGGTAATTATAGTGTATATGAGTTCAAACAAAATATTTCAATCAGTCCTGGAAATTGTTATTCGTGTCTTAACTAGTTTTTTCAATGCTGTTATATTAAAAAATGTTCCCTCTTTAAGCAGTTGGTAATTTTATTGCTGAATGTCATCTTCAAAAGAAAGGAGTATTTTAAAGGCGTGTTCTGCTACATTAGCCTACAAGAAATAAGTGCCAAAATGTATCAATGCAGGTCATACTACGAGTATCAAATAGCTGGAACTGGGATGAGAATCATGGGTTTATTTGAAATAATTTCTAGGCGTTAAATTAATTGAGTGCAAGCAGCAACTCCAGAGTGTTCACTGTCTCCTTATTAAACATAGCGGAAAATATCTCTTGTTTTTAAAATACTGAAGGTTTGAGGAGAAGAATGGTACCACAGAATTTCTTTGCCTGAAACTCTGAACTACAGTT
>NW_010393724.1:0-10139 GCF_000710305.1 Buceros rhinoceros silvestris | reverse complement strand
AGGGAAAATACCACTCTTTTTCATAAGCATAATAAATAATAAACAGATTAAATATTGCTGTTAAATATTTTTCTAATCAAGTTTTTTCTTATTTACATGCTACAAGGATGATGTAAGTAAAAATAACAGTAAAATGAATGTGAAATTGCATTATAAACTGCAAATATGAGTACATCAGTAGTCTTTACGGTAACTCAGAAATCAAGATGTATTTGTACAAAGGTAAAATAATGAGGTAACTCTGAAGAGTTGGTCAGAAATCACTTCAGATTGACTGTGCTTACATGTACGAACAAGTAGTAACATCAACTTGCAAAATCTTTATTTCCTTTTTAAAGTACTTATCTCAAGTGCTATCTTTGGTATAGCAAGCTATCTCCTGACTTTTTTTTTAACCTTTAAGCCTTCTGAGATGAAACCTGTCACAGCGCAGGATATTTGCTTGCATCCTGTTTATTGGTTTCTGCTTTATATCCGTATGCAGCTTAGTTTGACTTGATAGGTAGTTGTTTGATAGGTATGTTTAGGTCTCATCAAGCCTGTCCATCTGCCTTCTAAAATAGCTGAATGGTTCAGAACGTCAAGGAAGGGATACTTTGCAAATGGCATCAGGAGTCTTATCAACAGTTGTGTTGATTTGAACCTCAACTCTTATGGATGGCTTTTAAGGACAATAAATTAAACTACACCTATGCCTTAAGACCTCAAATCTTAGGGACAGAAGTGACATATAATGAGTTTAAAAATTATCTTTTCACAGAATCTTGGAGCACTTCTAGAGATGCAAGCTCTGTCTAAAATTAGATTATAAGACTTCTTAAAATTAAAATTTTAAAACTCAAAGCCAGATGGATGTCTTGGAACATTGAATTTGAACATGGTATTTGAACCAGTGAGCCCTCTCAGTACAACTTTTAAAGAGCTGCACTGGCCAGCTCCTATGATTTCTCCAGCTGTATGCCAGACATCTGGTATTTTAAGTCTTTAAAGGTGTTTACAATACTAAGCAGGGAAGTACAGCTAACCTTGGGATTTTGCGTGTAACGCAGACAAACTGCATTGCTAGAGTAGGAACTAGATGAGAACTATGACTGAAACCATTAGAGTAACTTATCTTTTTTAATCATTATTTGTACTGTTGTATGTCTAAATGTATGTTCCATAACTCAGTCTGAAAATTAAATGTGATAACTACTTGTTCAATTAAATTTCTCAATCATGTTTTGCATTCTTTGATAGGAGTGGTCTGCAGATCTGAATCGCACTCTCAGTAGAAGAGAAAAGAAGAAGGCTTCTGATGGAGTGACCCTGACTGGTATTAATCAGACAGGAGATCAAGTTCCACAGCTCAACAAACACAGCAGGTATTTTTTTTTTCATGACTGAAAAGACTGATTGGAAAGGATTATTATCTTCAAGTACACTGTCCAACCAAATGTTAATTATCTGTGAGCATTTTTAGTCATGCGTTTCTGCAGCTCACAAGATATTGTGGGACTTATTCTCCATTTTACAGTTCTCTTTCACTGGGAATCAAAAGAAACCAAACTTAATGAGAAACTGAACTTCCTGTAGCTAATCTGGTAGTTAGTCTGTTGCTATCTTCCCATCTCTAGGAATGACAATTACACTTTGAAATCTTAGCTTGCAAAATGTTCAGTCACTTTAGAATTCTGGCTGTGATTAATACAAAATTGTTAATATCAGCTAGTTTAGAAAGGAATTAAACTGGCTAGAAAATCCACACTACCTTTTATTGCAGGCAGTAAGAAAAAGTAATTATGGTCCTCGAAGGTTTATGCTAATTCTGGAGGAATGTACCGTATGTCAGCCTTCCTGAGCTTTCTTGGGTCTTATGCTAGACTCGACAGAAGTTTGGGGTTTTTTTTGTTCTGGTTTGGTTTTTTGTGTGTGGTGGTGGTTTTGGTTGGTTTTGTTTTTTGGTTTTTTTTTTTGTCTGGAGAAGGGGTCTGCTAAGAAACTACTTAGTGGGACACCAATGACAGTGTTTTACTCTTAAACAGATAGGGTCGCCATAATGATCTTTCTTTTCCAAATTAGCAGTGTTAGTGTCCAGAGTAACACAGTGCAGTCAGTACAATCAAGTTACAATCCCTTTGAAGATGAAGAAGATACTGGGAGTACTGTCAGTGAAAAGGAGGACAATAAGAACAAAAAGTTGGTGAAATGTTGTTTTTTGTAACTTTTTCCACACTTGTACTTTCTCTATCCAGGGTTTTCTATTTTTGGTTTCTATAACACTATGCCGGACAGTGCATGAAGTCCTTTTGAGTGGTTATGTGAACAGCACTGTGACCGAACTTGTCTTTCCTAACGGATGCCTTGACTTTGTTGCCTTTGAAAGTACTGGGGTTATTGGCAGTTGCTACATGACTGCTATTGCTTTTTTCTTTCATTTACTGGTTCTATAAAATGTTAAAACTGATGGTTTTTTCTGGTGAAACTGCTTCTGGAGCTTTTCTGCTCTGTGTGTCCTCTTTGAATAAATGTGCTTCTAAGATTCCTTCCTTTATATTTAGGACCTTCTCAAACAGCTCCCCATTGCTTCAGTATGCACACTTAGGGATGTCATACCGCTCTCTTAAATGGCATGTGCATGCTCAACGGTGAACTTTTCTTTAAATGACTGAGTTGTTGCAGTATAATGAAGCTTCTTTACTGGTGGATTGCAACATGCAAAAAGTGCTGAACACTATTGTAGAGGTGCACAGAGATTCGGGAGGAAGGTTCAGCAAAGCATTTTAAATGTTTTAATCCTAAATGAGATAATTCCTCTCATCTGCTACCTGCATACCTTTTACCTTTCTAGAGTAAATAATCTCATGGATTATATAGATTTCTTGATGGAGAAGTTTTGGAAGTTTGTGGGGAGGTTGTCTTTGATATCTTTTTGTCTTTTTGTATCTTTGTAAATGTATTGCAAGAATGCCTTTTTTTTTTTTTTGAATGAGGCATTACTAGCTAAAGATAGGTGAGAAAATGCCAGAAACAAAGTTTCAAAACTGGGCCTTAGAATAGAGTTTAAGTTTAATTAGGGGAACTACTATCTTTGTGGTATTTCTAGTCTCCTATTTTAAGAGCAGAAAAGAATAATTTAAAAATTTGTTTTCAGTGTTAGTAGCTATGAAAAAAACCAAAGCTACCCTACAGATTGGTCTGATGAAGAGTCCAACAATCCCTTCTCTTCCACTGATGCAAATGGAGACACCAATCCATTTGATGAAGATACCTCTCCTGCAATGGAAGTGAGAGTACGTGCACTCTATGACTATGAGGGCCAAGAGCAAGATGAGCTCAGCTTTAAAGCTGGTAAGTTTACAGCATTCACTTAAAATACTTACCAAAAGGAGAAAGCAGGGAGAGTTGTTTTTCTCTTCAGCTTTTATTTTCTGAAGTCACCTGTTCCTCTGAATATACAACTCCACTTACAGCATCCTATCTAACCCTCAGCTCTCCAGATAGTGCTTCTTAGTATCTGCTGTTTGGAAGCACTGGCTTCTAATCTGTTTGGACGTATTGAGATGCATCTGTTTGATATTCCTGTCTTACCAACTTGCGTTAAACAAAATGAGCTGCAGAATTGATAATCCTATCTCCTTTTCTTGGTGACAGTAACAGCTGCTGCTTTCAGCTGTCTAGAAATGCCAACCCTACGAAGCTGGTTTTTTAAAGGAAAAGACTACAGCAGCTAATCTTAAAACATTATCTAATCAGTGGATATTTTTTCTGTTTAAAGTGGAAGCAACCCTTTTTTGGCTGAGGCAGGGCCAAATTATGGGACAAATTCTCTCTCCAAATCAGCCTCTGCTCCATTCCAGGAGAAAAGGGGTTAAGGTGAGAGATAAAAGGAAAAGATAAAGTGGGCGAGGCCTCAGTTGAGTTTTGGAAATGACTGACTATATATATCTACCTTCTTAGGATGCTGTATTTCCCTGGAGCTGGTTCTTCTTTTTTTTTTACATTTTACTTCACTGGTATAGGAGTTGAAAGAGCAGAATAGAGGCAACCGAGAGGAGAGACCTATGCCACAGTATGTTTCCACACATACAAAGTTGGCACATGGCTGCTGCCGCCTCCAGTTTGTCTGGGCTAGTTCTGCCAGCCGTTGTGTGCTGAGCGAGTGCCTGAGCAACCTGCTCAGCCCCCGAAGTAGATTTCAACTTTTTCACGATCTGGCCAGCACGGAGGCAGTACCCTCTAGTGATGAAAGGTGAAATGTACACCATGCCTACACTTTTTGAGTGCTAATTTAAGCCAGTTGTTCTACTGTCCTGCCCAGAATTGCACATGAAAAGTTTACTGACCAGGAATTCCAGAACAAGATTGCATGAGTAGCTTAGCAAAAGCAGTTGTGAAAATGAGATAGGCAATCTCATTGATCTTGTCTCTTCCTGTTTGCTTGTCATTTATTCCCTTTTCCTGTAATGACTTAGTTGTAATGGTAAAACAGGATTCAAGTGCTAAAAGAAACTTTGAGAAACACTCCCTTCTCAGCTGGGTAAGAGGTATGATACTTCTACACCACTTACTATGGGTCTTAGATGCATATTACGGCTGAAAGTTAATATAGTAAACAAGGCAATGATGTTACCAGTGAACTGCCAGACTTACATTCTGCTTATGGACAAAGGTGGTGCTCAGAACAATGTGTTTCTGGGTCATATTTTTAATGCAGTTTGTGTCTTTTAAATCAAAAAGCCCCAGAACTCAGGTGGTGGTAATGCTGCCTTTCACTTGTCTCCCTCCTTTTTTAGTAGTGAGACTCTATACATCTGACTTTTCTTCTTTGTAGACAAGTACTGTAGGCTTCCAGAGAGGAGAAATGGGTTGGTTTGTCCATTAACTTTGCTGAACTGTGTCCTGACAGAAGGACAGTAGTAACAAAATACGAGCTTTCTCTGGAACGCACAGCAGCTAATATTGTTCTTCATTCTGTAGACTAAGGGCTCATGTTTTCTCAGCAGGTGTGAAAGTATGCTAATTCTCTTGAAATATATTGAAATGTATTGTGCCTGTGAAGCAACAGGGTGGTATTTCAAGGGTTTCCAGTAACAAGCAAACCTATGCAGTGGCAAACCTGTGCAATGTTTATACACATAGATGTAATGGTTAAATGCAGTTAGGAATTCTGCGCTGTAGCTGTGTGACTTGCATTAAACTATTTGAACCAAGTGGTTCACAAGAGCATACTCTGTGTGAGGTCCGTAGAAATGAACTACAGGAAGTATCAACTAAGGTGAACATAAGCTTGACTTAAAAATAGCTTAAAACCTCTGAAGGAAGAGTATTAAAGTATGTTATAACACAAAATTATGTGATTGTTTCAATTATAGAAAAGGGGTGACATGCTGGACTATGAATCCCCTTACAGAAGATGAATTAAGTTACCGTTACACTTACTTAGTTTTTAGGCCTAAGTATTAGTGTGACTAGGTTTACACTGAAGATAAAAAAGACTAAGGAAAAAAATTCACCAGGTCATGCAGGAGCCAATTTAAAATGTGCTCTCTCCTAAGCACCTATGTAGGCCACGCCTAGACTCCTAAGCAGCTGTCAACAGAGGATTCATGCATTTTAGGGATCAGTCTAAATGTATGTGGATTTCTCACATGGGGTTTCCTTGAGTATTCAAAGAATTTGCCTACAAAGCTTTTGTGATTGTTCCTAGATACATGCTGTAGAATATATGCTCTGCATAGTGTCCATTAAATGTACTTTTAATACATGAAACTCCTTTTTATTAGTGGAATACTTTATACATCTGGTGGGTTTTTTCTTGGCAAACAGATGTGGGAGACTTTCAAAGAGGAAGAATTACTTTAATTCATGTCTTATGAGAGGTTTTATAATCGTGTAACAGGTTGGGACGTAACCATCTACAGTATGTGTATCTACTGTGTCTCTGCCATGGCTGAGAATAGCTAGCTGTAGTAAATGTAGACCATGCAATGTTACCAAAACATCTTACTGTATTTATCAATATGCTGTATTTATCACAGTTGTTAGACTGTTTTTCGTTGTAACTGTTGTGCAGATGACACTTCAAAGGGGTAATATTTTCACAGATCAGATCACTGAGTTTCCAAGTCCTAGGTTGGAATACAAGTGTATTAACAGCTAGTATCAAAAGTGTGAAGAGCAAAAAAGGGAGAGTTTCTACTAGGACGAGTGAAGGGAAAAAGAGGACTAGATAACTGTCATATTATCTTCCTGGTGTTACTTAAAAGGTTACAGTTTGTTAACAATGTTTCTTCTTTTTTCAGGGGATGAGTTAACTAAAATGGAGAATGAAGATGAGCAGGGTTGGTGCAAAGGACGTCTGGACAATGGACAAGTTGGTTTATACCCAGCAAACTATGTAGAACCAATCCAGTGACAAAGGACAGAGTCAATACAGAAGTGTTAAAAAGCTCTGTAGGCCTGTACAGTATATATTTAAAGTGAGAGGAAGCTGAATGATGTATAGAGTGTATATATTTTAATGAAAAGGCAAGAGCTTATTACTGAAATCATGGTGATTTAAAGACAAAAGTTAGAACTAGTAATTTGTCATTGTTTTGGCAACTTGTGCACAATGCAAAGGAAAGGAGTTATGTTCAAAAAATAGTATGATAAGAAAAATACTTCTTAAGCTTTTTATTCCCATGTGGTCTGTTATTGTGACTCCTAAAACATTTTTGTATTTTCTATGCTTGTGCCTCATCCTACCTTAGGTATGTGGCTTACGCTCACTTTTGTTTAATCAGTTATTTTAAGTGACCTTCAGTAACTTGCAACTTGAATTTTAAAGATTATTATAGTTAATTTTCTATTCTTAGCAATATCTGAAAGATGCAGTATTTTTTTATTTAAATGCTATGTAGTTGAGCACCTTTTTGAATGCTTAGTTTTATCAGTAAATACTTAAATTATGACACAGATTTAGTCACCATTTGACTGAATGAGAAATTTTTCCATATTGTAGTAATCTTTCTATGTTGTCAGCATGGCTTGAAGTTGTAAAACAAATACTGTATTTAATAAATAACTGTTACAGAAGTTATTTGTGGTAGAGATACCTGCAGGTGTAATGGGTTGGGATTCTATTTTATGTGGTTTAACACTTAAACCTAGAGTTTTCCATCTAGATCTTAAATGACACTCAAAAGAAAGATGAATTATGCATAAGCCCCAGAATAGTAGCTGTTTCCAGCACACATTTGCTGGGAGCGAGGGTGGGGCAGGACAGGAATTTCCTTTGAACTACTAATGACTTTTGGGTGATTTGAAATGTTAAATTTGTGAAGACTAATTTTTTTGAACAGAGGAGACTGTAAAATAGACTAAATGCTTTTTACTAAGATCCTACATTGGGTATATATACTTTGATATTCTGAAATATAAAGAGCATGGCTATTAGTTATCAAGCCTTTTGATGTCAATAAGACTTGGACTGTTTTAAGAGTTTAAATTATAGATATATTTAATCTGCTTTCCTGCCATATTCATTACTGTACCATAGACAAAGTATTCTGTGATTAGATTTTCAGAAGTACAGTAAAAACACTAATATACTCAAAATCAGTATTTGTGGATAAATACGTGGGTTAAAATATAAACTAGCTTTAGTCCTTACATGGATTATTGTAGAACACTGTAATATCTACATTTGTTTGTAGTTATTGGTCATCTGTAATCATTTCTAATAGTATGCATTTGTGACATTTAAGACTGGGTTGTAAAATTACAGCAGATTTGTGTTTCAAAAACCTCTTAAATTTCAGGTAAGTAGATATGCAATGTTAGGAAGCTTCACTGTAATGAAGCTAACAAATCTATTTTGAGTTATCTGTAAAATACTGTTGGACTTCGTATTTTGCTTTCAAAGTTTATAAATATGTTTAGTCATTTTCAATGAATCAAAATGTGCAAGCATAAAAAGCAGATGTATGCGTGTGCCTGTCAAGGAAAATGTACAGCATAAGTCTACATCCACGAGATGGTTACTAAGTAATTGCTGATTTGGGTCTCTGTATTATAAAATATTTTAGAAAACAAATAAAATCTGTTAATCTCTTAAAAACCTGTTAATCTTTTACATACACGGAATGCACCTCTTACTATTTCAATGTATATGAAAATAGTCTTATGAGGCAAATAAATTGTGCATTTCATTGCAGTTGAAGGTGACGAGATCTTCATTGTCTAAAAAAGCTGTAAAGAAGAGTAAGTCATCAGAGGCAGTGTGCTTTTAAAAAAAAAAGGAGAGGTGCAGTGCACAAAGGCTCTTGGCAAGACATGCCAGCAAAATGTTTATGGAAGAGGAGATAACTATGTCTTTGATGTGTATGCGGAATCTACTGTGATGCTGCTTTCTGTGGTGTAGTCAAGTCCGATACAACCTGGGTGAGCAGCTTGAGCAATTTTTTTGTAATATCTGAATGTTTTCTGCCTTTTCTGAGAGTTCTCTTATTGACTAGCAGTGATTAATGTAGTGTTTGTGATGGCTAGCTTCAAGTTTTTATCTCATCTCACCCAGCAATACTACGTCTTTTAATTTAAATAAAGTATTCATACTTTATGCTGGATGTCCAGTTTGGTGAAGGCATAGAATCCCCCATGGAAGGGATCAGCGGAAGTCTCTAGTCCAGTGTCCTATTTAAAGCATAGTCAGCTCTACATTCAGACCAGGTTGCTTAGGCCTTTGAGCTAGTCTGGAAAGTGTCCAAAGACTTTCATAACCTTTCTGTTCATAACCTCTCTGTACAATGCTTAATTATAATTTTTTCCCTATCTTATTTGCAGTTAGAACCTGCTATATTGTAATTTATGATCACTGTCTCTCATTCTGAATGGAGCGTAGCTCTATCGTTTCGATAGCCTCCTTACAGGTGCTGGAAACCAGCTGCTGCACCCCCAGACTAATCTCTTCCCCAGGCTAAGCAAGCCCCATTGCCTCAGCCTCTCCTCACAGAACAAGCGCTCCATCCTCCTGACATCCCTGCACTCACTCAGGTTCATCAGAATTGCTTACCGAGTGCTGGTGAGGAGGATGTCTGAAACTTGACAAAGTCTTCCATGATACTTGATAGCAGAGACTAATGGCAAACTTAGTTATCAAACATTTTAAAAATAACAAAAGTATTTTTAAGAAGTTACTTGACTGCTATCAAACAAGTATAAAAAGTAGGCCATCTTAAGTGCTTCACACTCTTACTCTATACTTAATTTCGATGAAAACTTTTGGAGACAGACTTGGTCAAATGAAAACTACTAGTTTCATCCTCATTTTGAATGGATAGCTGTTTACCTTGTACAGATGAACTCAGCTGAGAATTTTGCTTTAAGAACACGGGCCTTATTATCTAGTTTATAAAGTTTGAGTATACTCGTTGGAACCAAATTTAGAATGAGAATGCAAGGGACTTCTGGAGGCTACCTAACCCAGCCAGGGGACCTCAAGGCAGGTCCAGTTAGAGCAGGTAGTTCAGGGCTTGTCCAGCTGAGTCTTGAGTATCTCCAAAGATGAAAAGTCCATGACCTCTCTGATGAGCAACCTCTTTTAGTGGTTTATAACTTTCACCATGAGGAATTTTTTTCCTTATATATATATATATCAGACTTTGTCATGTTTACTCTTGCAATTTGCTTGTGTACCTTTAAAAGTCTGACACTTTTTCTGTTGGGTAGCTTTAGCCTGCTGGCCACACTCTTGCTAATACAGCGGGTTGTGCAGTGGTCCACCTTTGCTGCAAGGACGTGCTGCTGATGCAAGTGCCTATCTCATGTTTTGTATTCAAGTCAAAGACTTAGAGAACAGACAGTTCTCAAGAAATCATCCTGAATAATTATCCTTCTTTGTATTCCTACGTCCTCGTGGGGCTGTCAGGCAATATCCAGGAGCCTGAGACTTTTGTTGCGGCAGTTAGGTGAGAGTAGGAGAAAGTATTGGAGCAGATTGCTTTGCCTGTGCTGCATCAGCTAAAAGAGTAGCTGTGACACCCCAAAATTGGGTGTCGGTGAAGTACTACACGGAGAAAACATCCGTTTCAGGCCTCAATCCAGTGAGCTGAGCAGGTGGTGGTTTTCTCTCCGGGCTCCGCGTTCTCCGGTGCCACCTCGAGCCCCAAAGCAGCGAG
>NW_010393723.1:10013-11388 GCF_000710305.1 Buceros rhinoceros silvestris | reverse complement strand
TCCAACAAGAAGCCAGAGCTAATTGGTAGGACTCACATTTCCAGACAAAGGTCACAGAACAACCCTCATTCCGTCACGAGCCACTTATGTCGGACCTGTCTGTGTTCTGTCCTTCTTTTCAGAGATGTTGCTGATCACCACCAACCCCTATGACTATGCGTATGTGAGCCAAGGCGAGATCACAGTTCCCAGCATCGACGACCAGGAAGAGCTGATGGCCACGGATGTAAGTAACACCCAGAAGTTTTCTTAGGCAGACTCTGACCTGTAACAGTCGTGGTACTTACTCTCACGATTCTGCTGCCAGAGTGCCATCGACATCCTGGGCTTCACTGCTGACGAGAAGACAGCCATCTACAAGCTGACGGGGGCTGTCATGCACTACGGGAACTTGAAGTTCAAGCAGAAGCAGCGGGAGGAGCAGGCAGAGCCGGACGGCACAGAAGGTACCAGCACAATGTATAGCGGAGCACAGTATATACCAGAACACTCGCTTCAGCCAGCAGTGATTCAGGGTCAGAGTCACAGCCTCAGCCTGCTCATGGCCCCTGATGCTTGTAGGGTAGAATAGAAACACGCCACCTCCTAATGGTAACATTTCCAGGTGACAAGAACCCAGAATGCTGAAGCTGCTCAGCTGCAAAGCCCGTGTTCTGGGGACAACTCACAATGCCTGAACTGAGAGCACTGTGCTACTTCTGAAAAAAAGGAACATCAGCTAATGCCGCAGTTGTGGCTTGTATGTTCTACATTTTCTGTAGAGTCTCAGCATGTCTCCAGGACTTCTGTCTGAACAAGAGACAGCTAAGAGCTGCCTATTGAGTTTGCTTTGCCTAGAGTTGCTCAGAGGTGCATTCCTGTAAAGGTATTTCCAGGAAACCAGAGTTATTTGTATATAACATAAATGTCTACCATGCTATCAAGGACTTTTTTTATATATATATAATCTAGAGTTGTTTTTCCGTGTGTGTGGTTTGGATTTTTTCAGGAAAGTTCAGATGTAAGTAATACAGTAGCCATGAATCTGATAATGATGAATGGCAACAGTAGAATAGGCTACAAATAATAGCTGTGATCATTGCGCAAATATAACCAAAGGAAAGAGATACAGGAGAGTGTGGTTGAATTAGATGACTATTTAGTTATTAAAAAATACCTCTACTAAAGCGAAGTAAACCACAAGGTCCAGTTTTGTTCTTGTTTCATACCTTACTCTTCCTGGTGATAAATGTACATTAAATAGTTATAAAGAAGACGTACAATAGAGACAGCTCAAAATTAGCCTCCCTGTGTGTGTGTGTTTATATATATATATATACACATCCTATCACGGGGTTTGGCCCTCTGACATTACAGGGCTCTGTAAATATTCCTG
>NW_010393723.1:0-9880 GCF_000710305.1 Buceros rhinoceros silvestris | reverse complement strand
GAAGTGTTGACAGGGGGCGCCCAGTGCTCTAGGGCTTGTGTTTAACAGTCTGGACTCAGAGAAAAGAGCTGGAAAAGACCTGTGGCTGTGATACGTATCCTTAGGGAGAACGTGGTCCCACTATGAAAGCTGTGTGAGATACCATCTTCATAATTTTGGGATTCACAGATCTCTCACTCTCATTGCAGTTTCACCAACCGTGGTTTTCAGCACGTGTGTTTCAATAACAATACTCTATGATGAGTTTGGCCTTTGCACATTAAAGGGCTCTGTAAACACTACTGTACAAAAATAGCTGTAGCTGTGAGTTCACTTAAGCAACAGTAGTTTGCTGCCCAGATTTTGGAAACATCTGGAGCAGTGTGTAACGCTGATTCCATTGACAGCAGCCCTCTGTTGACACTGACCCTCCTCTGAGGATTGCTCTGAACCTGTGAACAAATGTCTCCGAGTGGCAAAGTTGTCTTTTATTTTGCTAGTTTTATTTGCTCATAAAGCTGGAAGAGGACTGTAGCACTTCACCTCCTCCAGCTCCTGTGGACTCCATCCACATCCATGGACACAATCTTTCTTTATCTCCTTATAAAAACACCCAGGAAAACATGCGATCAGCTCCAGTGCTTCACTATACTTACTCATTGGAAATGTTTCCCCAGTTTCTAGGCTTAATATGCCTTGACACAATTTCAGACTGTTAGACCATGTCCAATATCGATGTAGCTATCTGCTATACTTTTTAATCATCATTTTATATTAATTATATAAGCATTCTTGAACAAATCATTTCCCATACTGTGCCTGCTGGCAGTTTGAATTCAATAGCACAAGCCATATCAGAAGGTAAAATCCAAACATTCTGTTTGAGGATGTACTTCTAAAAGAAACCCTCCATCTAATAAGTTCAGCTAGAGATTCCTAAAGACATAACTGTCACATGCATTATGGGTATTATGTCTTCGAAGTTACCCTACCACAAATCACCGAAACAAGTCACACTGTACTTGCTTCTGAGAGAATCTGCAATTGTCTGCAACACGAGCATCATACCAGGATCATCTTTCCTTTTTCTGCCTCAGCACTTATTACTGAGAAGTCTGCTGACATAAATGTCTGTAAAGTGATTTTTCATTCAAAATTCAACACGAACTAAGAATAGGTGAAGAAAAAATAGCCATCGTAACTGTTCCATAATCACTGGGGAATGTCGTCTTTTTTATCTTTACTAATCTTTTGATCCTTAACAGAATTGCCTTTTAATACTTGTTTTAGAGGAACCTTAATGTCTACTGATACCGTAACAACTGGTTTTTTTGGTCTGTAGTTGCTGACAAGGCTGCCTACCTGATGGGTCTGAACTCAGCTGATCTGCTCAAGGCCCTCTGCTACCCCCGAGTCAAGGTTGGGAATGAATATGTGACCAAGGGCCAAACCGTGCAGCAGGTAAGAAAAATGCCTGTTTCGTTGAAAAATCCTCTCTTCCTCTTTTGCTCTGCATGATAACTACAAGCTTTCTGCTCTTCTTTTAGGTGTACAACGCAGTGGGTGCCCTGGCAAAAGCTGTCTTTGAGAAGATGTTCCTGTGGATGGTTATTCGCATCAACCAACAGCTGGATACGAAGCAGCCCAGACAGTACTTCATTGGTGTGCTGGACATTGCTGGCTTCGAGATCTTTGATGTAAGAGCAGTGGTTTATTACCATGTTTTAAGAAGTAACTCTCTTGAGTGCCAAAGTACTTAAGAAGGAATTATGCCCTTTTTTTTCCTCAGAAATGGTTTGTTCCTTTCAGATTGCAGCTAAATCATCGTGACTCCTGCAGGTTTTTAACTGGGTATAGGTTTTTGCGTTGCACATGTGCCAATGGAAATCCATAATGCAGTTTGATTACACATTGTAGACCAGCATGACATTTGGTACCAATGCAGAGACACCAGTTCCATGGGTGCAATGCTTTGAAACCAGCATTTAGAAATGTTGGCTAAACTGTTGCACCATGGACACTCCCGTAACTGAATTAGCCCAGTCTAGCAGAAAAGAAAACTAATAAAGCTGAAAATTAAAGTGGCCTAATGTTCTAGGAGTTATAAACATATGGAGAGAGATTAGTCTGACAAAAGAGACATGCTGACAGAAGTTGCAAAGTCCTGGTGAGGAAAGAAGGAACACTTTCAGATCTTCCTGTACTTTGGTACGCAAAGCCACCACTGTTCTTTATCCCTAGATTTCTATGTTTCCATTAGTAGTAATCTCTGTTTGTCATTCTGCAGTTCAACAGCTTTGAGCAGCTGTGCATCAACTTCACCAATGAGAAACTGCAGCAGTTCTTCAACCACCACATGTTCGTGCTGGAGCAGGAGGAGTACAAGAAGGAAGGAATCGAGTGGGAGTTCATTGACTTTGGGATGGACCTGGCTGCCTGCATCGAGCTCATCGAGAAGGTATTTCTATAATTCACAATGTCTAATGCTTTCGGAAATACACTGATTTTTTATATATTTATAAATGTAGCTTCAAAGTATAACCGTGATATTGTAAATAAGTAAGTTTAGATTATTTTACAATCTGCTCTGCTGATCAGAAGAGCAATCCATGAGAACATTAATGTTGTCCCACTCAGGAAGCCATTTTTTTCTTTTTCTGCCTTTTCACCTCTGCCTCTTTCCTTATGCTTCTCCCAGCCCATGGGCATCTTCTCCATCCTGGAAGAGGAGTGCATGTTCCCCAAGGCAACTGACACCTCTTTCAAGAACAAGCTCTACGACCAGCACCTGGGCAAGTCCAACAACTTCCAGAAGCCCAAACCTGCCAAAGGCAAGGCTGAGGCTCACTTTGCGCTTGTGCACTACGCTGGCACGGTGGACTACAACATCTCTGGCTGGCTTGACAAGAACAAGGACCCTCTGAATGAAACTGTTGTGGGGCTGTACCAGAAATCATCCCTGAAGACACTGGCCTTACTCTTTGCCTCTGCTGGAGGAGAGGCAGGTCAGTTCTGTGAAATCCTTCTTTTTTATTTAATGACTCTACTGCAGCCATGAATATCAGCTAGAGTGTGCTGAAGAAAGTGCATGTTGTGCAGAGTCTCCCATGGCTTGAATTTATTAATAAAGAAAAAGATCCAATGTATTTCAGACCTTCCTCTCAAGCCATGACAATCTCCTGGATTATCACACAGCTTTGGTCCTGTGTTTCTTTAGACGGAGTGATGAGTGTTTCCCACTGCATCCCACGTTCCTTTCCTAGCAGCACTGATACATATTAAGAAGCTTCTTGCAGTCTCACAGAGAAAAATTTTGCAAATCAAAATTGTAAAAACCATCTTTCTTTGGTGTTCTTCAGAGAGCGGTGGTGGTGGCGGCGGCAAGAAGGGAGGCAAGAAGAAGGGTTCTTCTTTCCAGACTGTATCAGCTCTGTTCAGGGTAAGTACAGAAGACATTCCCTCTGGTTTTTTCTATCTTGTTTTGTTTTGTTTTATTTTTTTTTAGTTGAAGAGAAATCTCATGCTAACCCCAACATGGCCATTTTATTGCACCTACTAACATTTTTCCGCATCAAGAACATCTCTTCTATTATTCATAAAAGCTGGCTCAGGTCAGCTGAGGCCAGCGGAGGAAGACACATCTTGATCCAGCCTTTCTTTGAATGCTGGAAAAAGTACTTAGATCAAGCTACAGTTTCGTTTTCTGATGAGTACACTGGTTGGTAGGATCAAGCTCTTCCCCTTCTCCCTCTGCCTTGGGAGAACAGTGGTGGATCTGGCTACCTGCTTCAGGGAATCTGAGTCTGGATTGGCACTTAGAAATGTATGTGCACATCAGAATACACAACACATAATACATGATTGTTTGCACGTGATGATACATATGGAGATAAGACAATAAGGCAATGCCGAGGCCGGTTGCCTTTCAAAAAATGGACAGTTAAGGCAGATGGAAACACCCTTGTTTCAGCACCTGTGGCACCTGTGGCACCTAAGCCACCTTGGCATCCTGAAGAGTTTTTCATGCTGTCAAAGAGGTATTTGCCCCTGCTCCAAACCAGGGCTAATCTGAGAACTGCTGGGACTTCACTAGCAAAAGTGATTGCTAAATTCAGAGATGGTTCATGGGTTTGCTTTTTAAAAAACTTCTTCTTAGAAAGGGATGCTGTAGGACCTACCACTCACACCTTTTCTCCAAGACTTGTCACCCCCATTCTCAGTGAACATGGAGTCTTCCTTGCCATCCCCTGCTCAACATTTGACAAATATAGCTTCACATGTGGCACCTAATGCCCTCAAGCTTCCCTTTCCGAGCCTTCTATGCAAACTTGATCCTTGCTTCTCTTCCCTTTCGCTCTGATTTTTGTTTTGTTTCTGTTCCTGTCAAAAGTAAACGTCCTCCGTAGAGTGAGAATCTGGTAATTGCAGATTTATCTTTCACTCAAAAGTATGCCATTCTCTACAGGTGTCCTGTCTGAGTGGCTGTATCCCTCAGTCTCATGAAAACACAATACATGGTTTTGTGACTCTCATGCTCAAAATTCAAATTACTATGGCTATAGGTGCAAATAATAAATCCATTACTGCTTTCCAGCTCTTTTTTCCCATCTGACAGCATAACTGCAGAGGCACCATTTGTTAATGAAAAATCTTTGCCCATGATTCCACAGGAGAACCTAAACAAACTGATGACCAATCTACGGAGCACTCACCCCCACTTTGTGCGCTGTATCATCCCCAATGAAACAAAAACACCTGGTAAGAACCACAAGTGGAGAGAAATCACAGCATGATGCAGCGATTATTCTCCAGGTTTTATCATGAAGTATCAAATAATTGTTTTATTTGCTTAGGTGCCATGGAGCATGAACTGGTGCTACACCAGCTGCGCTGTAATGGGGTGCTGGAAGGGATCAGAATCTGCAGGAAGGGATTCCCCAGCAGAATCCTCTATGCCGACTTCAAGCAGAGGTCAGTTCCCTTCCTGGTCTCCATTCTAACTTTACTGCAGAAGTTGTACATCGTAACTGTTTTACACTTGTGGGCATTTTTAAATGCCAACTCTGATTATAACTGAAAGAAGGGGAAAATGTTGGAATGTATAACCTAAGGCAGAACATACAGACAGCAAAAGAGAATTTGCTGAGCAGTGAAGAGATATGTCCAGTGTGTTCACTGATCACAGTTCATCACACAAATGAACTTTGACAGCGTCTCTGAACGGCTCTTGAATGGCTCTTGAAGCACACGAGAGCTCCACAAACCAGTGATTACAAGGTTAAAAAATGCGGAGTGGCATGTGGCTACAACACGGTCTCACAGGAGATCTTTAGCCATTTATCTCAGCTGCAAGTTTCAGGGAAAGATGTTTACTTCCTGTGCACAGGGTGGCAATGATCCTCTCCAGCAATTTTCAACAGCAAAGTTCAAAGTGGAAAAGATGTCAGACCGAAAAGGCTGGAGATCAGTGTCCTCTTTTGATCTATGACTGATCACCCAAAGACAGTAAAAGTTTCCTTAATTTTCTCTGATTAGGACTTCATTATAACCATATCCCTGAGCAAGGGGTGAAATTCCAACCTCCTCACCCTCATCCTGCCACAAACACTGCTCTGAATGTCAACAAACTGTATAAGGTTATGACCGGAGATTGCCTTCCTCCCTCGTTCATTGATGCTCTGAATTGCTTAGGTGCCATGGAGCATGAACTGGTGCTTCACCAGCTGCGCTGTAACGGGGTGCTGGAAGGGATCAGAATCTGCAGGAAGGGATTCCCCAGTAGAGTTCTCTATGCTGACTTCAAGCAGAGGTAGGAGCACTGCACCCCTCAGCATCATTCAAAGCAATGTTGATTCACTCACACAGGTTCATCTGGGCTGGGCTCCGTTGTTAAAAACAGCTGGTGAGGTTCCGTAGCTAGTGTGTGCTGGCTGGGAAAAAGCAGCCTTGTCTTCCTCTTCCTCTCAATCCACAGGTACAAGGTGCTTAATGCCAGCGCTATCCCAGAGGGACAGTTCATCGATAGCAAGAAGGCTTCTGAGAAGCTCCTTGGGTCCATCGATGTCGACCACACCCAGTACAAATTTGGCCACACCAAGGTACAAACCCTCCGGGACTCGCTCACTCTGTGCCTCTGCTTTGCTCTGCCTGACACTGATGGGTGGCAACGTTCCCTTTCTCCAGGTGTTCTTCAAAGCTGGGCTGCTGGGTCTCCTGGAGGAGATGAGGGATGAGAAGCTGGCTCAGCTCATCACCCGCACCCAGGCCAGGTGCAGGGGCTTCCTGATGAGAGTGGAGTACCAGAGAATGGTGCAGAGGAGGTAGATATTCTTCATCTTCAGTTAAAGTCACTGAACTTGAGGGAACGTATCGACATTCGTCACACAGAAAATATACAATGTATGTTTTAATTATGCTTCAGAGAATCCATCTTCTGCATCCAGTACAACATTCGTGCATTCATGAACGTCAAGCACTGGCCCTGGATGAAGCTGTTCTTCAAGATCAAGCCCTTGCTGAAGAGCGCAGAATCTGAGAAGGAGATGGCCAACATGAAACAAGAGTTTGAGAAAACTAAGGAAGAGCTTGCAAAGTCTGAGGCAAAGAGGAAGGAGCTGGAGGAGAAAATGGTGGCCCTGATGCAGGAGAAAAATGACCTGCAGCTCCAAGTGCAATCGGTGAGTGTGATTAGTGTATTTCTTCCAGGGGATAATAATCCAGACCTAAATCCCCTCTCATAGGAACTCTGACACTGTGCACTGAATTGCCTTACAACATACTTTAATCTGAATCATTAAAGGTAAAATTCAGGGCACTCAGTGTTGAATTTTTAATTTGAGGTTCTAACCTGGAAATGACATCCCATATATAAATACATAAAGAGACAATACTTGATGAGAGGAAAAAAAGTCAAATAGAAAAAAAACTTACTGGAATTTAAAAGTGGCTGTGGAAAAAGCATTCTCCACAAGATAATAATAATAAAAAACAGTAATTCCATGTTACTCTTTTGAAGCATGAAACGCTATTTTTGAATTCAGCTGGCAACAAAACTATGTTTCTCTAACAGGAAGCTGATGCTTTGGCTGATGCTGAGGAAAGGTGTGACCAGCTCATCAAAACCAAAATCCAGCTGGAAGCCAAAATCAAGGAGGTGACTGAAAGGGCAGAGGATGAGGAAGAAATTAACGCTGAGCTGACAGCCAAGAAGAGGAAACTGGAGGATGAATGTTCAGAGCTGAAGAAAGATATTGACGACCTTGAGTTAACACTGGCCAAGGTTGAGAAGGAAAAACATGCCACCGAGAACAAGGTATAAAGCCGAACTTGCCACTCGCACTCCAGAAGAGCACTGAGCTGTTACACAACTTCTCCACCTACTTCTCTTATTTACATTTTTTTGCTCCCTTCTGCTGCTAGGTGAAAAACCTGACAGAGGAGATGGCAACCCTGGACGAGACCATCGCCAAGCTGACCAAAGAGAAGAAAGCCCTCCAAGAGGCCCATCAGCAGACACTGGATGACCTGCAGGCAGAGGAAGACAAAGTCAACACTCTGACCAAAGCAAAGACCAAGCTGGAGCAGCAAGTGGATGATGTAAGTACGCATATGGGTAGACTAATGCTGTTGGACAGCCAGGTGTTACCAGCAGAGCACTGATGGTCTTGTTGTTTGTAGCTGGAAGGGTCCCTGGAGCAAGAGAAGAAACTGCGCATGGACCTTGAGAGAGCTAAGAGGAAGCTGGAAGGAGACCTGAAGCTGGCTCATGACAGCATCATGGACCTGGAGAATGATAAGCAGCAGCTGGATGAGAAGCTGAAGAAGTAAGTGTGGGTGTGGGGCACCTGCGTGCAGGGCTGGGGAGCTGCTCTTTGCTCTTTGAGCTCTAATACCCTTTGCTTTGGCCAAAGGAAAGACTTTGAAATCAGCCAGATCCAGAGCAAGATCGAGGACGAGCAAGCCCTGGGGTTGCAACTGCAGAAGAAGATCAAGGAGCTGCAGGCAAGTCTCAACTCCTTCCCCTCTCTCACGCAGACACAGGGCAGGTGGGAGGAGGGCACAGGTCCGAAGGGTCCCTAATGTCCCTAATGTCCCCTGCAGGCTCGTATTGAGGAGCTGGAGGAGGAAATTGAGGCTGAGCGAACCTCTCGAGCAAAAGCCGAGAAGCATCGTGCTGACCTCTCGAGGGAGCTAGAGGAGATCAGCGAGCGCCTGGAAGAAGCAGGAGGGGCTACGGCAGCTCAGATCGAGATGAACAAGAAGCGTGAGGCCGAGTTTCAGAAGATGCGTCGTGATCTCGAAGAGGCCACACTGCAGCACGAAGCCACGGCTGCCGCTCTGCGGAAGAAGCACGCGGACAGCACCGCTGAGCTGGGGGAGCAGATCGACAACCTGCAACGGGTGAAGCAGAAGCTGGAGAAGGAGAAGAGTGAGCTGAAGATGGAGATTGATGCCCTGGCCAGTAACTTGGAGACTGTCTCCAAAGCCAAGGTACAGAGATTCTGTCAGTTTCCTTCTCTGTGCTACTTCGCCTGATACATGATTTTGAACCTTCCGATTACATTTTGCTATCCCAGACAGTTGTGTTGTTTTTCACAATGAGAAAAGCAGACTAGAGTTTAGTGATAGTCCTCATTCATCCCTTGTGTATGTGATCTAGGCAAACCTGGAGAAGATGTGCCGCACTCTGGAAGATCAGCTGAGTGAATACAAGTCCAAGGAGGAGCAGAATCAGCGCATGATCAGCGATCTCAGTGCTCAAAGAGCTCGTCTGCAGACAGAAGCAGGTGAGACATCCTCCTTCCTGAGGAGCAATGGGAGGACCTGTGCCATGAAGGTACCACAGGGTGCAAAGTGACAACTGATAGAACCTCTCTGGGCTTCTCCTGATACCATGGCTCTACAAGCAGCAACGGTCATATTATTAATGGTCCTGTCACCTTTGTTCACTCTTCCCTTCACAGGTGAATTTTCCCGGCAGGTGGAGGAAAAGGATGCTCTGATTTCTCAGCTGTCTAGGGGCAAGCAAGGATTTACCCAACAGATTGAGGAACTCAAAAGACATCTTGAGGAAGAAATAAAGGTCAGGAATACCCTACTGTCCACAACTGACATCACCCCAAAAAGCCTCTGGAGAACCCTGTCTGACCCAAGATGGGTTCAATACTCTCTTCCTGACCACGTTGCGTAAGAGGGTCCGTGACCTCGAAGAGTCCACGCTGCAGCACGAATCCACGGCTGCTGCCCTGCGGAAGAAGCACGCGGACAGTACCGCTGAGCTGGGGGAGCAGATCGACAACCTGCAACGGGTGAAGCAGAAGCTGGAGAAGGAGAAGAGTGAGCTGAAGATGGAGATTGACGACCTGGCCAGTAACATGGAGTCTGTCTCCAAAGCCAAGGTACACAAATACCTCACAGGCTCCTTGACCCGGTGGAATACAACACAACACATCTTCCTGCACCTGCTATCATTAAAGTGGTTATTAATGGTTAACCCCTCCCGTTCTGTATGATGACACACAGGCAAACCTGGAGAAGATGTGCCGCACTCTGGAAGATCAGCTGAGTGAGGTTAAGACAAAAGAAGAGGAACATCAGCGCATGATCAATGACCTCAATACTCAAAGAGCTCGTCTGCAGACAGAATACGGTAAGACACACACAGATCTCTGATGGGCAAATGACTCATGTCAGACACTTGATGCAGAAATGACTCTTAAGGGCACGAGGAGTGTCCCACATACTTTTATCCACCCTAACGAGAAACACATGAAATGGGATCAAAAGCAAGGGCTGCTCACGATCTAGTTTTACAGCCCTGAATGTCAACAGCGCTGTCACCAATGGCAATCACAGGCTTGTGTGTCCGCAAACTTTCCCAGGGGAATATTCCCGCCAAGTG